>NC_081571.1:33887738-34004922 GCF_022355385.1 Mustela nigripes
CAGATCTAACATTCTAAAATGCGATTCTATTCTCCACCTCTCCACCGTGGCCTAGCAAGTCTTGGGTGAGAGGGACTCCTGACATTTTGCAGGGAGCTCCACACTTTTCACTCGTCCAATCCAAGCCCCTCACAGTCTGGATTCAGTTTCTCTGTCCCCTCCTTTTTTCTTGTTCAATATACCAGTCAATGAGCTCAGCATTGCTGGTGCAATGGGACTGTCCCAATTAAGGTGAGCAAAGAAAAGACATTCAGACAGTTGCACTGTTATTGCTAACCAGATTAAGCTGGCAGAAGAGAGGCAGCTGGACTTGGCAGTGGGACAGATCTAACATTCTAAAATGCGATTCTATTCTCCACCTCTCCACCGTGGCCTAGCAAGTCTTGGGTGAGAGGGACTCCTGACATTTTGCAGGGAGCTCCACACTTTTCACTCGTCCAATCCAAGCCCCTCACAGTCTGGATTCAGTTTCTCTGTCCCCTCCTTTTTTCTTGTTCAATATACCAGTCAATGAGCTCAGCATTGCTGGTGCAATGGGACTGTCCCAATTAAGGTGAGCAAAGAAAAGACATTCAGACAGTTGCACTGTTATTGCTAACCAGATTAAGCTGGCAGAAGAGAGGCAGCTGGACTTGGCAGTGGGATGAAATAGGGAGCTATGGCGGAGAAGCAGCATAGATGTGGGCAAGAAGGGAGTAGGGTTCCTACTTAGGGTTCAGGTTTAGAATTAGTGCTTCTCGGTTATTCAACAGGTGGACTATGCCTGAGTTTGGGTGGAAGAAAACGCATACACAGTAATCAGCTTTATACACTTCCTGTGCTGATGAGTATGGTTTTTATTTTGAGGCACACATGCAGAGGGCACCATGATCTTTTCACTACATCAGTTCTCAATTTGTCTTAACCTGCACCTTGTTAGAACTTCAGCACAAGTTCTCAGACCAGGGATGTTGGAAGGTCAATGATGCAGACTTACTGAAAAAGAGCTAATTAAATTATATCAGCAAAGGTCAGGATTTAACTTATTTGAGCTGACAAGTGGTTAGACAGCCCAGTTACGGAAATTTGAGGACTGGGGGCAAATAGAGTCTTGCAAGACTTAAGGAAGACTGTACTCATCAATGTTTAAGGACAGTGAAGGTTCTGGGAATGTAATGTACCTGCAAGCTAACTATTTAGCCAGTCACAGTTTTATGGATGCTGGCAAAAACAAGAAGACTCCTGGGTCACAGAAAAAGGATTTCAATTCTCCCAGTGATATCAATAGTGAACTTGTGCCAGTTCACTGAGCCCTAGCTCCCTCAGAACAACACAAAGAGGGCCAGGTGACAACTGTTTACACAGTAGGTTGAGCTAAAGGAGTGAAGTCATGAGTTTAGGAAACCCCAAAACTATTAATGTGAAGTAAGCCCACCTGACCATTCTTCTGGAGAAAGACACTGTTCTGCCTTCCAAGGATATTTGTTATACAATCATAATTGGAAAGACAGTTTGGAGCGAAGGCTGTCAGTGCCTTTGCTCGCAAGATGTAAGGAAGTGTTACAGACCCACAGAGAATTGATTCCCAGCCATCAGCTGATTCAAACCTTTGTTTTACTGTTGAGGAAACTGAGGCTCTGGAAGGTTAAGTGATGCTTCAGGGACACACAATCAGTTGAAACAAGATTTTAAGTTAAACCTAGGTGCTTGAGTGTCAAAACAAGTGAATAGCAAATCCCACTATAGTACATCAAAATTTCCTCCAGTTTTTCCTATATAATTCTTGTGTCCCACATAATTCCTATAAATGCATAATAGACATATTTTAAAACTTTGAAAAGTAATGATCTATTCTTCTCGTACCCACTTAAGCCCCCATGTTGCATCACCACTTCCTCATATCAGGGAGCTCATATGATAGTTGTCTTTCTCTGCTTGACTTATTTCGGTAAGCATGATACGCTCTAGTTCCAAAAAAAAAAAAAAAAAAAAAAAAAAAGTAATGATGATTGATAGTCACTGCCCCCCTCTTGTTCCAGAATTATGGTGTTACTAATGCCATCGTCTTGACTATTTTGCAAGAGATGATTCAAATTGGGCTACTTCTTCCCCAGTAGGTTCAGAGATGTACACAGATTTCTCCTCCATAGAAGCACATAGTTATTTATACAGTGTCCATTTGTGCCATGATGTTGGGAACATTACATGGTGATATTACACCACACAGGTGGATCCCTTAGAAGAAGAGCTTCGGGCACCAATGGTAGTGAATCTCTCTGGGGGTGATGGTGAGCAGCCCTTAGAATCATGCAAAGAATGTAGTGATCTTTGGCAATTAGCTCAACATCTCAAGATCGTACCCTTTGCTTGTAAAAGAAACTGTCCATACCTCCTTGAAGTCTTGTTGTCAGACTTAAATAGAACAAATGTGGCATTGCTCTATTTACAAAAATTTACCAGAAACTGTGTTATCCTGAAAACTGTGAGCAGTTGGGTACTTCATAAAAGCTGTCTTTAATAACAATCATGAGGAAACAGTAAGCTGATCAACATATCAGCGTTGACATACTGCTTTTCATAAGATAAAATTTCTTATTGTGTGAAATTCGAAGAAAAAAATTAACACTATCAAAAAGTACAGAAAAAACAAAACCAAGGTCATAACAAGACAATTTTTAAAAAGTTACATTTTTCACACCTGGACTCATTTTTATGGAAAACAACTGACTTCCAAAATAAACTTTTTTTTTCTAAGAATATAGGGCATGTTTTATTAACTTGTCACTAATTTGCGATTTTCTCAAAATGTTGAATTTATAATGACTTAAAGGTGTTTTCTTCCTTTCATTAAAATTGCTGTTTTCTATTTCTGCCATTTAGATGATGTTTTTCCAATTCTGTTATTGTTCAGTCACTGTACAAATGGAGTTTTTTAAAAATTCATATTTGTATGAACCATGTTAAATATATTCAATGGTCGTGACTTACATTTAATTGATAAGTTAGCATAAAATTGGAAAACTTAGAAATTAGGGTCAAATTATATCTATGACATTCCAAGAGTGTTATTAACATCCTCTCTTAAAGCCCAGATATTTCCTGTCATTTTCACCAATGATTCTTTTATTCTTCCAGTACCCATGGTTTGGCCTCATCTGTGACTCTTTATCCCTTTCTCTCTTGCCCCTTATATAATCCCTTATATAACCATATATGTATATCGAAAGAGATTGTATATTTGAGGCTACTCCTTCTTACCAATGTGATCTGGCCTCCATATCTCTAATCCAGACAGCCCATCTTCATTTTCTGCCTACTCTGATCCATTCTGTATGTCACTACCCCATCCTAAAGGGCATGTGTGGTCACAGTCAAACACCATAAAAGGATTCTTGTGATTTGCTAAACAAATCCATATGTGTTGGCATAAAATTCAAGGACTTCTATGTCCTGGTCTCAGTATACCTTTGTAATTCTTATTCTATCTTTTCTGTAATATAGCTTCATGCTTTTGTGCAACCTGACAACTTGACATTACCTGTACTTTCCCATCTCTGAGATGCTATTCTCTTCACATGAAATGCTCCTCTACTTTATATCAAGCTGTCAAAATTTTACCAATACTTTAGGATCAGCTCAGGGTCCTATTTGAATCTTCAATTATGTTCTCTCATTTCCCTGAGACTTTTCATAACACTTTTGTATTGATCTTCTTGCAATGAATCGCTTCTGCCTTTAATTATATTTACATGTGCTCTTGTAATAGTCTATCACCCAGTGATTAAAAAAAAAATGGAGTCCGGATTATTTTGATTTTCTCTTGATTCATGCCATGTATGTTAGATACAAGAAATCTCTTAATTAGCTTTTCAGGAGCATTTTTTTCTCTGAAATTAGTCTTCTCAAATCTCATGTTAGATTGCCCCTTTTCCTCACCTTTCTTTGTACATGTTTGCACACTGAAACAGAAATGAGCACATCTCAGAAACCCATTCTATAACAGGTACTGATTATCTACCCCAAGTGTCTGAAGAATACATCCTTACAAAGAAAGCATAAATGATATAAAATAACAGAATCATCTATGGGACGCATTTCACAAGAAACCTGGGCACCAAACTTCAAAGGGTCACATTAAGGCAAAACTAAAAAAAAAAAAAAAAATCACAAACAGTAAATGAGAAATTGGTCACAAGCAGTATCACTAATGGTTTCAGTAGCAGAAGTTGATTTGTGAACTCTAAAACTCACTAAGGAAATTCAGAAACTGTCATCAAAAAGAGCACTATAGCTAGAAGGCACAGGTGAGTATTCAGTGACAGAAAAATCATGGTCCAAGTCTTGAGGGAAGTTGACAGACTGGACACCTCAGCCTACTATTGGCTCCTCACAGCTCATCATGTGCATGCACGAGATTGTGTTAACGTCACCCCTGAACATCCAAAATACTAACTTAAGTCTGCACATTGATTACAAGTAATTGATAGCTGTCACCAATGGTAGATTTGGTGGTAATTTCCCATCTCAGCTTCCTAGGACTTAGACAAAAGCCACAGCCATGAATAACAAGGAAATCTGATCTGGTTCTTACTAAGGTTTTCTTCCTTTGTCTTTGGATATGTGTGATGTGCTGATCCTATTTTGTGGCTCACATCAGTCTGCAATTCACACTAATTCATACCAAAGCTGGTGTGAGAGAAGAGAATTCACACATTATAATCCAATGTACATTACACTGCATTTCATCCAGAGCAAGTCAGATCTGAATCAAGAGTTTTCTTAAACTATGTTATGTAAGAGTTAGTTCCACGCCTGTTTGTTTATGCAAAAATACATGATAACACAGGAAATGATTCCTTTGAATCAACAAATTATGTGTGCATGTGTGTATGGTGTGCCTGTGTAGGAAGTACGTGTTTAGAGTACTGTGGGAAAACAAGTTTTTTTTTTTTTTTTTTTTTTTTTTTCTGGGAGCTACCTGGAAAACTGTTCTTCACTTGACAAAAGCCCTTTATCCCATGGTTATGTCCTATGAGCAGATATAAACCCCCAGGGGATTACAAATGTAGATTTTTTTTAAGTTTTATTTATTTATTTGAGAGAGGGGAGGTGCAATTAGAGAGAGAGAGGGAGAAGCAGACTCGTGCTGAGCAGGGAGCGCAATGCAAGACTCCAGGGCTCAACCCCAGGACCCCAGGATCATGACCTGAGCCAAAGGCAGACGCTTAATGGACTGAGCCACCCAGACACAACACACAATTGTAGATTAAGTTGCTTATTCCTCGTTGTAATTTGAGATCACATATAATTTTTCTCTGAATTGCTATAGCCCCTCAAGAATCCATGTCTTCATGATAATGACCCTTGCCTTTGTAACTGCTAAGCTCAACTTTCTCTCAAATCGAGACAGGACATTTGAACAAAGAAGATCAAAAGAATTCACTGAGTAATGCTTTTCATCACTTTGAACAATGTCAGCCCTGTTCAGAATGCAGTCAGGAACAATGAAGAATGGAGACTTGCAAGCGTGGGAAACTGAGGCAGAACTTGATGTTTTTTAGTTTATAATTTCCTGCGGTATTTTATACCTTCCTGCTCTGCATTGTCTCGATTTTCAAATCATGTTTGGCATTGGCATGTCAACTAGATAAGTCTCACAGCTGTACGTTGCCCTTTGCTTGATTTGTTTGACCTACTACATTTCCTCTATTAAGCTCCCGACAAATAGGCTACAGACTAAGAATTAAGAAGTTGAAGGATTTCTACAGATCCTAGTTATTGATATTATTTAACTGTGTGCTTCCTTAAGTATGTTTGTAGGAGTGGTAAACAGAACCTCTGTGAGTATTCAGTGACAGAAAAATCATGGTCCAAGTCTTGAGGGAAGTTTTCACATTTCAAATGATTCTTAGCATTTATGTCATTCATGTTGTTTTTCCTCTACGTTTATACCATTTAATCAGTCACAGAAGAAATAGTGGGTGGTTAATAAGTTATTTACAGGAAAAGTGAGGCAAATAAGAATTAACAAAAGACATTTAACTGACATCACTAAAGAGAACCTGACAAAATTTAACTACTCAATAGTTTTAATAGTCATCAACTTCATACATTGTTACAGTTTATTATTTGATAAATATAATTCATTTGTTCTCTGCAGTGTTTTAAAACTTTCTAGTAGAAACTTTCACCAAGGAATTTGAGACTGTATTTCATCTTGCACTACTTATATTTCCAAATGTATTTTGTTCAATAAATCTGACATCTTCAGTAGAGGTTGGCTAGGATGGCATATAATTTATCATCCAAATCAGGATGTTATTGAGAGTGTGAGGGGACACCATTAATATCATGCAGGAATAAGTAATGTAAAACCATACTGCCCTGGGAAATCCACAATTTGCCAATATCCTAAGGTTGTGTCAACGAATCAGAAGTAGAAGGTCAAATTTACTTGACTGTTGACCTCCTATGGAAGAGAAAGCAAAAACAAGAAGAACAAAAAAGAGAAAATAGAGTCTAGAGACTAAGTAATTTGGTTAAAACCTTGACTCTTCAAGATAGTAGCTGGGTGATGTTGCATTTTCTTAAACATTTAAATGTCTCCCTTTTAAAGTACAGTAGCCCACACATATTGCATTGTATTAGAATAACTGAAGCACGAGATTGTAATTCCTAAACAGTGCTGTCCAATACATTTGCCACTAGCTACATGTGGCTTTTTTTTCCCCATGTGACTTTTTAAATGTAAATTTGAAATAATTAATACTAAATAAAATTCAGTTCCTCAGTGTCTCCAGCCACATTTAAGTATTAAGTGGCCACTTACAGATAGCGGCTACTACACAAGGTAGTACAGATTAGGGGATTTCCATCATTGCCAAAAGTTCTACTGCCAACACTGTGAGGGGTAGAATCATCATTACTTCTTGCCGAGGCTCCTTCAGATCCTAAATAATTAATGTGCATTCACTTTGGCATCCTTGGATCTCTTCTCCAGCAGCTAGAAGATTCTTTCAAAAGGCAGACCTTATCAGTTCACTTACCTATTAAAACGATTTAATGGTGTCCTTTGTCCCTGCCAGTCCCAGGGTGGCCTCTCTCCTCTATTCCTCCCAATTCTTACTGAACTAGGTCCATTTCTGCTTTGTGCTTCCAGCTCCACTGACCTTGCTCTGCTCCTTGCATCTGACACTCTTCCTCCCCCCATGGGTTCCTGTCCCTGTTTTCACTGCCTTGAATGCTCTTCTTTCATACAACCACGAACATCCTCTTACAAGTCAGCTCAAGTGTCACTTCACAGGGGCATCTTCCTAGATCTCTCTAATAGATTAAATCTCCTCTGGTAACTTTTAAACATCAAGAGGAATAATCTGAATGAATTTTTTTTTTTAAATATTTTAGGTCATATCCTGCTTTTTTAAAAATTTAATTTAATTTTATTATTTGTATGTGTGTGTGTTCCAAAATTCATTGTTTATGCACCACACCCAGTGCTCCATGCAATACGTGCCCTCCTTAATACCCACCACCGGCCTCACCCAACCCTTTAGCCCCTTCCCTCCACAACCCTCGGTGTGATTGAGTGTTTATTCATCCTTGTATTTGAATTTCTTGCTCAGTGCTTCCATAGAGGAGGCATTTGTGGAACAAGACAATGACCTGAAGCTCCAATAGGCTCTACCAGCATTACTATAAAAAGCTATAGTCTTACTATAGAAAGAGAACAAAATTGATCAGAACACTGGGATCAGTCTCCAGAGGTCATCAGTTTTCCTCCACTGTCTCATGTTGTCTCTGATCTATTTGAACTAGAATTTATTAATAAGATATTTTTTTCATGTAAATGTGGACTAGAAGCCCGAGTTCCAACTGCCAACATTTTGATAGTTAATATAATAACTAATTATTAATTCACACTACTTGCTGTAGGGAAGCCGTTGTGAAATGTCCATCTTCTGAGAGTTGAAATACAGTTCTGGTCCCAGGAGACCAAGTCCTTTTTGGATTATTTGATCTGCTACCAAAAGAGAACATTGTTCTATTTCTCCCTCAGGGCTTCTGTCAGGCCAGTATTTTAATATGCTTGACATTTTTGACTTTACAGTTAATGTTTAAAAGAAATTATAAATTAAATGTAAATGATTAATGGTATTCAGCTTCATAATTGTATATTTTATTTACAAGAGACTTTTAAAATAATTTTTAACAGGATTTCGATGAGCAGCTTAATGATTCATCAGTGTATTTTATGTCTAGTAGTACTGGCCATCAGGTTGTAACTAACAGAGTAAAAAATTGAGTAAAGAATGAAACCACATGGTAAATACTTTGCTAAAAATATTTATCCATACATTCTGTAGAAGGAAGACATATTAAACTGTAAAAACTAAATATAACCAAAATAAGTGACTACTACTTAGATATAATTGAACTGTTAAAGGTTTCCATTGGGCATTATGTTTTCCCTCCTAAATGCTTATTAACATTTTCAATAATAGAACCTTTCAGTCTGAAATAAATAAGCAGAATCCCTAAATACATGTACATGGTAATGAGATTTCTTTATTATAGATCTGTTGCTTTCTGTCTTTCATTTTCTCTTTTGCTGTCATGTTGCCTCCTTATTAATACTTTAGGTTTGATACGCATAAATAAGAAAATGCTCTCCTTTGTTTCTCTCTTTAGTGTCATTGGCGGCTATTGTCATCTTAAGAGTTCTTCTGGGCTTTCCAAGATGCATAATAATGCTAATGATAATGGCTTCCATTTATCAAGAACTTACTAAGCACTTTTGCATGCACTTTTACAGAAACATTATGAGGCATATATCATTATTTCTCTTTTAGAACAGGCAACTGAGGCTTATAGAGATAAAGTAGCCTTGAAGTAAGTCACATGAATGGTAAGGGACAAAGGCAAGATTGGGACCTAGGTGATCTTGATTTTAGTTAAATATTAGATATTAAACAAAATGCTCAGTAAGTGATACTACCTAGTCTCACCATATTCTGGTGAGGGAAATTCAGTTTTTATCTTGTGTCTATAGAAATTGAGTTTCTATATGTGTTTTTACTTAAGATATTTTATCATAGAACTATTATTAAGATTTAGTAGGGATATACTCATGAGACTTGCTCAGTTAGGAATCATCAAAGAAAACTCAGGGAAAGTTCTTTGCTTTATTATTTCTATGCTCTGGCAATGAACCTCGCTTCACTGTGGAAGATGGTTAATGGCACAGTGAGGTCGATATCCTAGGTATGAATCTTCATTCTGCTTCTTATTTTTGAAACCCTATGGGAAATGTTCTTCCCTGATTTTTCTGCTTTTAAAATGGGAATAATAGTTATAGGATTGTAACAAAGATTATATGTACAGTTCTTTGAAGAGTTCCTGACTTGTACTTATCTTGATAAATACTTGATAAATGCCTACCATTACTATTACTGGTTTCATAAAAATCCTAATAACTGTTCCTATGAATAAGTGAATAGTTTAAAAATAAGAATAAGAGTGATAAAATTTTTCTTGGACCCACACTAAATGAGAAGCAATATACTGGCATTTAAATATGAGGGTGATATCTGTATTTTAACAAACTCCCTACATGATTTTAATGAGATCCAAGCCTGTGATTCCTCAGGCCTATGAAATAGTTCAGGGAAGGTCAGCTAATAGAAGCCATAAGAACCTCTAGGAAAGAGAGTAACTGGGTAAATCAGAAAGGAGAAACTTAGAAGTCAGGTCAGACATCTCTGGGGCTAATATAAAAGATGCATCTTTCATGTTGGGTATGGGGAGTACTGCTGGTAAGGCTCTGGTAGGTCTTTGGAGCAGAAGTGCTACCCTGTTGGTCTGCTAGCTGTGGAACCAAAGCCCTGTCCATTGGCAAATGTTATTTCCCCAACCAGCAAGCTTACTTCAGAAAGTAAAAGTATATATATATATATAAATATATATATTTATATATATATGGTTCCCCAATTAAAATAATTTGTTTAGCAAACCACCTTAAACCAGTTTAAGCTCATACCTGAAGATTCTCAAAGTAAGAAACAGAATATTAGTTTTGAACTCACCAAGAGCATTCAGAGGAAACTGACTTAGGGCATCCATGCCAAATTGTTAATAACAAATAGATGGTGCCCACCCCCACCCCCGCCAAATACCTAGTTCCCAAACAAAATAAGACCATGAAAGTTTCTCACATTTTCCTCTGATGGCCACCCTCTCAAAATGCCCTCTTTTTGTTATTAGATTGATAGAACCTTAGAGTTAATATGTTAATAGAATCTCAGAAATAATCCTAGAATCTCAGTATTTTCTAGGGTAAGAATGATGATCCAGTAACTCTAAATGTTTTTGTTCCTATCCCTACATCTATGCCTCTTTCATGAAAACAAAGGCATTCTCCCTGAGCCCAGCATTCTATATTTCTCTGTTCTTTGTTTGAATTTTCTGTCAGGAGAAAGAGACAAAGAGCAAATGTGTTTTGCAAAACTTTCTTGTTTTTATCTCTTTAGGCCAGTTGTCTTTCACTAATTCATCTTTCTCTTTGGATTCCTCCTTGAGTATTTGTCTTCCCACAGCTTCCCAATGAGGACACACCTCTTCTTCTTCTTTTTTTTTTTTTTTAAGATTTTACTTACTTATTTGTCAGAGAGAGATCACAGATAGGCAGAGAGAGAATGGAGGAAGCAGGCTCCCCGCGGAGCAGAGACCCAGAAACGAGGCTCATCCCAGGACGCTGGGATCATGACCTGAGCCGAAGGCAGAGGCTTTAACCCACTGAGCCACCCAGGTGCCCCTCACCTCTTACTTCTTAACTTGTGATCCAAATCAGTGTTGTTGTTGCTCTCCAATAGCCCCCTACCTCTCTCCTTGATTTGTGCTTTTGAGAAACCTCCTTTGTTTTAGATAGTGCTGCTGCTTCTTTTTCTGCTCACCATTTGTTAATGCATGCATTCCACACACACAAAAAAAGGTCTTTGCCCAATGCATTAAACATCATGATATTTTGCCCTTTGACCTACCTCGTCCTTTAGCTCCTCCTTTAATCCATCTCTGCACATCCAGGCTGATGCTTAAGGGTTCTCAAGATTCATAACAACATCTTGTACTTGGGCACCCTACTTATTTACAGTGTGCTTTCAGCACATCCATATAAAATAGGCAAATATCTCACTCCAGAACCACTTCTCATAATTTAGCTTCACCTTTATGTCCTCCTGTCTGTTTTCAGTGGAGGTCTATCTTTTTCCCATTTGGCCTTTCTCCTGTCTATGGGTCTCTAAGCGAGACATTTAGCCTGGCCCAGCTGCCACTATTCTAGTTGTAAAAATTCACACATCTGCTAGTTAGTCTCTCTCTCTTGGCCTTTTGCAAAGATGTACTTCATAGAAAGTATATTTTCTAATAGATATGTGCCAAGTATTTTTAGTAACAGTTAAAAAAAATTATCTTCTGATTGCATTTCCTCAGCAAATCATATGCTGCTCTATTTCTAAAGTTTTCTAAAAGATTAAATGAAAAAAAAAACATTTTTAATATATGAGGCACTTTATGAAAGTAATCAGAAAGGTCTATAAATTATTTCAGTTGGTTGTGATTTAGACCATTTTGAGGTGAGCAGTGATTCTTATGTCCCTTGGGTGACAGTTGATATGGGGGTAGTATCTCCATTTTATTAAAGAGACAGTTAAGTAGTTTATCAATAACCACACAGTTAGCAAATTTTGGAGCAAAACCTAGGAGCCAGGTGTTCTGACCCTTGATCAAAAGACCAGTCACATAGCAATTGTTTAAAAAAACAAAACAAAACAAAAAACGCAGGTGCAATATAATACATTTGCATTGTTTCTTCCACATTCTTCTAAAACTGCATTACAGTTGAGAGAGAGAAACATCTTTGGGGTACCCATTTCACCCATTGCCCCCCCAAATCTCACCATGCTCTTGCCCTTGCCCCTGCCCCTATGTAGGTCTTGACAGGATAAAAGGTAACAACAGTTCAGCTGGACTCTGAAGCATAAGCAAGAGTTCGTTAGGTATTAACTGAAATAAGAAAAGAATCTTTGGGCAGACATAACAGGAAGTACCAAGGAACCACCAGGAGAGGCATTATGAAATATGTTTATACTTCCAAATTCAAAACCCATCAACAGAGGAGGAGTCTGTCCTAAAGTAGAAACTTACTTGCTGACTTCTGAAAGCTCATATGCCCTAGTATTGTAGCCACAGGGGGATCCAATCTGTGATTCCTCTTATGAATTATTGGGAATGTGAACAGCTGGAAGCAGGGAAAACTAATTTTTAAGTGGTGCTTTTAGTCTTTTGTCTGGGAAATATCAAAATCAGACATTCATTTTAGAATACACTAAAGCTCCCAATTTTAGAGGGCTTCATAAATTATAAAGAAGTTTACATAAATAATGTCAGCAGATTCTTATCATAATCCTATGAATGATATTACTGCTCTTATTTACTTTGAGGTTTGAAAAGGAAGGATTTGAAATTTGAGCTATCCAGTGATTTGCTTAAAGCCAAGAGAGACTGTGGACTCTGAGAAACTGAGGGTTTTAGAGAGGAGAGAGGTGAGGGTATGGGTGAGCCTGGTGGTAGGTATTAAGGAGGGCACATATCGCATGGAGCACTGGGTGTTGTACACAAACAATGAATCTTGGAACACTGCATCAAAAACTAATGATGTATTTTATGGTGACTAACATAACACAGTTAAAAAAATTGAAAAGGTAAAAAGTATATGGGAAAAATGCTGGATGCAGGCAGACAATAAACAATGCACATTTAGGGAAAAAAAAAAAAAAAAGAAGAAGAAGAAGAAGAAGAAGAACGCAGAATTAGAGGCTCAGAATTGGACCTAGAAAGTATATATTTGGGCTCCTTGTCTGGTGTTCTGAAAAATAAGCCAGCTCGTGACATTTCTTAGATGTAAAATTTCTTGGAGGTAAAAGATAAACAAAAGATAATCAGAAAGAGAAAACAGCTATGACAGAACTGTAAAAAGGTCACTGTTTGTTTTCACTAACCCGAGATTGTTTATTCTCACACATATTAGCATTTGTGGTCACTCTGTTTCCCCCTCTGGGTTCCTAATCACAACAAACAGGTACTCCAGAGTCTTAGCTCTCCAGCATTGTTCAGCCTGGCTTCCTCCCCACTGAATGCCAGCTGTTGACTGCAGACCACCCAGGATATGCCTCCCTGCCCCACTGAAATGCACATCCTCATCGTTCTTCCTGGACCCTGATTCTGTGTATCCTCTGAGGGCTCACCTTACCAGGGTGACCGGACATCCTGGTTTGTCTGAGAAATCACTAATAAGGCCTATTATACCGGCATAGGTGAAAATGGAACCCCCTTTCGGAAACTTTCAACTGTTCTGAAGGTTTTCAGAACACATTTGGTCACCCTACACCAGATAATTGGATAAATGAATTTGCGCTCTTGTGAGAATATAGGGATGTTACCAAGTAATTTTCTAGTCTGTGCTCTTTTAATAGCCCACAGTTAAGTGTATTTGATGCATTTTAAAACTGAAAGTGAAAACAAAAATTGCAGTATGTAACTTCAACACAAGAGTGTAACTTATCATAGGACAGATATTAATAATATTTTTTTCAAGTTATATCTGGAGAAGAACTATTTTTTTAAAATTAGAATGGTTCTCACATTTTCAAATAAAGTCTATTCTCAGGTGAAACACTTTCACTCTGCTTGTTTTCCATTTACTGTATTTGCTGAACATTCTTTGTTTTCTATTTTTGTCTGGGTATTCCTCTGACTTCTTTAAAATTATTGGATCAGGTACTCTATGAAGTAGTCCTTGGAGTTTTTTCTTTGTGCAGACTCCTAACATTTCATTCAGTCCTGTGGTTGTGTAACAACCCTATGCAAATAACTCCTTCTTAACTTCAAAGTTTGAGACCCATTGCCTATAAGATCTTGATTTTCATTTAATAGATTTATTTACAACAAACATTTCACACAAGAAACCTTTTTTTCAGCTGCTAATAATGTAAAACATTGTTCTGTGTGTTGTCTCAGGGAGTAAGACAGCCGTTGCATGCATGGTGTTTCCATTCTGGGGTACTCACGGGGGTCTCAAATATGTCCCAAACCTGAAACCTTGAGATCCCCCTTCCCCTGCCTTCCTCCATAAATACAAATCTGCATGCCCCCAAAGGTCTCCTATTTTAAGATAGAACCCCATAAATTACCCAGGTGCTCAGGAACATTGGAATCATTCCTGACTCCTCTCCTTTCCCATCAGTTTGATAGTTAACATACAGCCTTAATCTCAGCACTGCTCATAGCATTCCTTCTTGCTGCTCTAGACTAAGCCATGACCATTGATGGTTTGGAATTTGGCGGTAGCCCCTTTATTATCCTCCTTGCTTCCATTGATATCTGTTAGAATGTATTCTCCTGAAAGCAACCATAATTATCTTAGTAGAAATGAGCCAGATCCATTCACCACTCAGACCCCCGTCCCCAACGGTGTTCCATAAAACCTAGAATAAACAATCACCCCCTTCCATGCCTTTGGCACATTATGCAATTTATCCGTGACCTCTGTAACCTCTCTTATGACTCAGGCCTTTTCTCATTTTTCTCCAGTTACGCTGCCTTCCTGACTGTCCCTTGAATGTATCAAACATAGTCTAAACTTGCAGTCCATACATTTATTTCTTCTCAGTCTAAAATGCTCAGCCCTGGATATTCACATGGCTCACAGCTTTTCTTAATTAAGGTCCCCACAGATATCACCTCCACAAAGAGGCCTTCACTGATTACCTGGCCTAAAGATCTTCTTAATCCCTCACTCCCTGTCTGTCTAGTCCCATATACTTTTAAATTTTGTTCCTAAAATATTGCAAATATTTTACATCTGTATTTTTTATCTTGATTTTCCAGTACTCTGCTGGAAAGTTGCCACCATAATGGAAGAAACCTTAGTGCTCACTGCTTTCTCTTTAGTCCTGGAAAAGTGCAGGCCATGCAGTAGGAATACTAACGAAGACATGATGAACGAATAAATGAATTAATTCAAGCAATCTTAATAATCTCTGCATCACAGAACTTTACACAGGGGTGGCTCTGACATGAAATAAAACCCCAAGCTTGATGGCAAATGAACACGCAGAGACAATTTCAGAGCGTCTCCTGATGCTTTCTTGTCTTAAATGACAGGGAAGGGCAGTTTGGTGGTGTGGAAGCTATATAAGATCACGTTCTGATTTCAAATTTTTTTTTTTTTTTTTTTGGGGGTTATGAACATTTTTATTAAAATTTTATCATTACCTTCTCATTTTTCTATAGTTTACTGTGTTGACATGATAATAAAGGAAATATTGAAAGAATAGTAAAAAAAAGCCAAGTAGTTTGAATGCTATAAAGTGATATAAAAATCACATAATGTTATGTAAAATTTTTTAAATTACAGAAATGTATACATCTGAAGAAGCTACTTGACCTCTCTTTGCCTGAATTTCCTCATAAGTTGTCCCTACCTCACGGGACAGTTATGAGAATTATGTGGTATAATATGCGTAACATGCTGAAAACAGGGCTTGGCACATTGTAAATGGGCACTACATTTTTTTTTTCATTCATTACTCTTTTTTTTTTTTTTTTAAATTCATTCCTCATGGTAGTTACCACGTGAGGGACCAAAGTTTGCTGTCTCCTCCTGCCCCGCCATTGATATTGAGTGACACTTTCTAGATGAGTCAACATGTTTTGCTGGTATATGCTCTCACTAGCTCAAATGCTACACTGTTGTTTTATGTGGGAAGATATTGTGTGGGCACTGCTCTCATCCTGTGGATGTAGGGCACAGCGTGGCTTTCATCCTGAATGGGCCACAGTCCCCCTGTTCCCAGTGGAAATGAGAGAGTGCAAAGTGCTAGGTACACTGTGATATGCTCAGTGAATCCCTAATGAATCAAATGAGATTAGTCACAGTCTTTTTCTGCCTCCAGATACACAGACAGATGCAGAGAAGCTCACGATATGAGATTTGTGGCTTCATTCTCTTATTAGTCTCTCGCTCTTCTCTGTCATTTCCACCCCCTCACCTTTTAGCTTTGGAGGCTTGAAACTGCCAATTCAGCTGCTTTGGAGCAGGTGGATTAGTAGCGATTTTATGGAACATGTGGATAGCAGGGTTTTCATTTGGAGGATGTTTAGATTTGTCTAAAAGAGGGATTGCTGCTGCTTTTACTACAGCTGCTTCTCTTCTCCACTTAACTCCAGCCACCTCAGAAAGAAGCAGAAGGGAATAATAACAAATTACTTTATTCTTTTCATGTCAAACAGCAAGATTTTATAACAAATTAACTGAACTCCACCCTCTCCCATCCCAACTGGGGGAGAAAAAAGAAAAGGAAACCTGATGGATGCAGATGAGCTTTCATGATACGAGATACAAAAATTTTGGTTAGAATTTTCACAACCATCGTTTGGAATTAAGCCATCATCTATTTCTGCTGCTAGTAGAGCACTAACAGTGGTGGGGACATTAAAAAGTGGAGAATATCTGCGAGCACTGGGATGGCTTAGTCAGTTAAATGTCTGACTTTTGGTTTCATCTAGGGCATGATCTTCCTCAGTCCCTCTCCCCACTCAGGTGCGTGTGCTCTCTTTTTTTCTCAAATAAATAATTTGTTAAAATGGAGAATATGTGGGGCAAATGGAGACTTCACATGTCGGTGCCAGAGGTGAGGCCAGAAAGAGGCCAGAAAGGGGTGAAGCTCTGCTCAACCTTCCCATTCATCAACTTCCACGTCCTAGTCACCATGAGCATGCAGCTTATCCTTCAACCTATTTCCTTCCCACCAGAAGGCTAGAGGACCAACAGCTCCAGGAAGGACTACTTTATGGAAAGTGGTAGAGATTTTAAGGGCCTACTCTCTACCCCACAAAGTATGAGGATCCCAGACCATTTCCATCAATAACTGGGAGCAAGATTATTATAATGACAGACTGAAATAAGTCAGTCTAGCTAAGTTTGGTTCGCCAGACCAAGAGCTCTTCATAGAACTAGATTATGTCTTTTATTTCGGTAACTTCAGTACCTAGGATGTCATCAGTAGAGGTTTAGTGAATGAATGAGGGAATGAATGAATGAATGAATGAAGAGTGAATGAATGTATAAAGTATGTATATATGTTCTGGTTTTAGCCCCGGCTGTAACTCCTGTGTGAGTCTGAAATCTCTTCACTCTTCTTCAAGTCCACTGCTATGATTCTAGTTCAGGCCACCATGATGGTGGTGGATCTCACCTGGATTGTTTCCTAGCTTTGTAACTAGGAACTAACCCTTTCAGTTTTGATCCCATGGTTCTGCCTGAATCCCTGTTCCTTTTTCTGTCCTGCAGACAAAATTACGTTTTTTTTTAAATGAAGATTTTATCAGGACATTTCCCCACTTTGAACTGTCCAGTGGCTTTTTATTTCTCTTGGTTTTAAAGTCCAGATTTTAGTTTATACATTTGGCTTGTACTTCCCAGCACAAAACAAACCTGCTAAATCAACATCATTATCTCTTCCTACCACATCTAAATTCTGTGATCTAGCCATACTAAAAAACATTAATGCATGGATTTTAAGACACATTTTTTTTCAGACTTTAGTATCCCTAACATGATGAATCTCAGTCAATGATATGATTACAGTGTTTTCCCTTTCATATTGGTACACAAAATTATGATTTAGTTTATATATGATGTCAACCTAGATTTAATAGATGAGATAATAATTTCATCCTCAACTCTAAATTCTGGCCCTTGACATTTATAGGCAAACTCCCAGACTATCTACCTGGCTAACATTCTTCTAGAGGAATGTCCTTTGGTTTTTATTGTCCTAGCTTCATAGAACATATATAACCCTGAAAAAGTGTTTTTCAGTGAATGTTTATATAAGACAAAAAAATATATATTTCTGTTCCCAAAGTTCAATGAAACATTTTTTAACAAATGACTTGCAGGAAAATTCTTGAGTTACAATCTAGGCACAGCTGCTAGAATGCCAGAGTAACTTTTGCACAAACTGAGAAGAATGCCAAATGTCACAAAGGGTATGTGCTCCTTGGAGACTGCTGCCAGGAAGAGATGTATGTAGCACCGTGTCTTCTCAGTGTGAACAATTCCATGTCATTGTATGCCTGTCCTGAATGTGTTTCCACAGAGGCTTTCCTATTTACCCCTTATTCTTGCATAGATTTTGTGATAGCATTGAAGAATGTCATGGAGAAGCAAAGGGATTGAGAAAGATGGTAAAAATAGGAGAGGTTACTAACATAAACAAAACTGTGTGAATAATAGGAATAACCTTATTGAAACCACCTTAACTGGTGATGAGAAAGCTTTCAAAATTTTACAATATAAGATGATTGTTTTACGATGTAGTTATATCTCTTTGCTTTAGCTCTATTTTCGGAAATTGCTTGAGGATTTTCAGGTGAGATATGCAATAGATTTTTCAGTATCCTATTGCAATAGTAGAGAGCCATCCCTCTATCATGAACTCATTGCGTGTACACATACAGGCAGGCGACTTGCTTTGGCCCATGGAATGATGGTAGATGCATGGCAAGCAGAGGCCTAAAAATGCTTGTGTATTGTTTTTTGTTTATTTGTTTTTTATGTTCTGTATATTACAAGGATGTTTCAGCATCTTAAAAAGCTTTTTGACTGGGGTGAGATATTCCTTCTCTGGGCTTTGTATCTTATGTTTCATTTAAGATTCTATTATGTTCTCATATTTAAGTAGAATACTTTTAGTTGATCTAATTTCATTTTTTTTTAAAGATAGTTTTTAATATTATGGATTTTTCCACTGATTGTAGCTTTGGCTGTATCCCATTAGTCTTCGATTATGTTTTTTTCTTTTTTATAAATTTGTCCATGTATTTGTTAATTTAGCAGATTAAGCACTCACATTATGCTGTTGTGCTCAGCACTCTTCGAAGCACTGGAATTCCAGCTGTGTACAAGAGAGATAAAGGTCTTGTCTTAAATAACACAGTTGGTAGTGTCCGTATGCTAGATGATGAACTGTAGCTTGAACTAGAAAGGCCTCAATCGCCTATGTGTAAACAACCATTCCACCTTTCTGTTAGTCTCAAACAAAACTTAACTTAGGTCCCATCTGCTGGCTTGAAGAACTATGTCTCTGTGTATTAACAAAGTTTTCCTAGGTTTCTATAGTACAGGTTCCAATGAACAGGTATTAAATTATTTTCTCAGGGACCTCCACAAGAAACCATTTACTGCTGTGGTCAGTTGGTCTCTCGAAGCAATTTACATTATCAAGCCAAAACACTTAACATTGGAGTTGAAAAGAAAATGGTCACTTAACAGCATTTTATCCGAGAACAATGGATACTTTCCTTTCTATACATCTGTGTAACTTGAGAGCTCCCTCAAATTGCTTTCACAAAAGTGAATTCAAGTCATTATTTGAAGAATAATGGCCTACAACTTTAAAATGGCAGTTTTCTTGAAACTTTTCCTATTATTTAAAAAAAAAAAATCTTCAAGAAACAGAAGGTAGGTGACACCACATTATGATAGTTTAGATGAATTTTTTGAACTATACTTATTTTGGAACCTATGTGTTTTGGTTTTGTTTTAATTAAAAATAATATATTAAATATATTATTTATACTAATATAATATAATAAATATATCTACATAATATATTATAAAATATATTTCACTATGGAAAGCAAAGGTATGGTATATGTATAAATATTTTTAGTGTTCTATACATGCTCAAAAATTTGCAGATGGGATAAAGTGATCAGTACCAACTGTGAATTCATGTGTGATGTAGACATTACAGACAGGAAAGCTAGATCATGGATATGTGTTTAATGATGTGTGCATTCAAGTATTTGGAGGAGCAGTATACTGATATTTCTAATTTAGTTTGAGATGTACTTAATAATCCAATTGAGTCATGGAATGATAGAGGGATAGATGAGTAGTTATGTGATAAAGCAACTGAGCAGAGGTCAGTGAAAAATTCACGTTGTGGGTTTATGAACATTCACTTTAAAATTTATTTTAAAATTCTTAACATTTTACAGTATATGAATTTTTAATAATAAAATGTTGAAAAGATGGCTTAAAGTAGTTGATAGCAACTTCTGGTAGCAAGTGAAGGTGAAGGTAGTGAATTATTATACAGATCCTTGAATTAGAGGCCAAGTGTTCTAGTCTTTTGTTTCAGTCTGGCCCTTGGATAAATAACCTCTGTTCGCTGGGTCTCAATTTCTACATCTACACTTAACAGAAGAGTTTCAATAAATACTTGTTCAGTTGATGTTTAATAGATTAATCTGAAAATGAAAATAAATAGATTAGATGATCTCTCTGGTTTCTTCTAGGTTTTTATTCATATGACAAATTTTTACTGAGTGTATATCAGTTCACATATTTCTACCATGATTTAAAATATTTTAGCAATTTATGTATGGTGTATAATTATGTAAATTCTTTCAATAGTGTATACTTTTAACTGATGAACTAAAATTTATATTTACAGATGAATGATAGTTCAGAAGTAGACCCCTGGAAAAGGCACATCAGTATAAATCAGTTTAGTAAGAAAGTCAACGTCTCATATAAGAAGAGAGTTACACTATTCTCTTTCATGTTTTTCCCCCCAAATTTAAAATGTGTAAATAAATGTACATATGCTTACTAAAGTTTAGAGTTTGGACCTACTGGTAGTTACTTTGAAAGACTGTTCCATTCTATGTGACACATTTCTAGACCGAAATGTAAGCATCTTTATTATGGATTAAAGTGTGAGTTGATAAAATACCCCTCACAATGTATCTGGTTTGAGTGGCAGTGACATAGCAGTGGATAATGAATAAATATCAAGCACTCCTTTGTTAACAGCTATGTTCTTATTTACTGAGTTTCAAGATGTGTAGAAGAAAGAGACAATTGTGACATGACACCCACAAATAGTTATAACATTATCTTTGGTATTGAACTAATGATAACCAAAAAAAAAATTTCCATTTTTATCAGGCACCCAGGGTGCACAATAAAATATTCATTTACCTTACACTGCATATAAAGCTGTTTCTTTCAACACTTTGTTCCTTATATAGGATTCTGTAATGTGGTTCCCAGTACATTAAGCACCAATGTAATTATTATCTTCCTTGTGTACAGCCATCTAAATTAAATACCATTAAATGAAATGTTCTCATAAATACTGTATATCTTTATAGAACTATTATCTGCATTTTCTCAAAATACTGTGCTCAATTGGTCCATTGGCATTAGTGCTGTGTTCTTACCATAATGTGGATAAGCCTAAGGCTTCATCCAGGAGGAAGGGAGCCTTATGGCACCGAATTCACTGGAATACGCAGGATATCTTTGGGACTACTGTCTCAGAACCATGCTTCGTAGACCTCGCTCACTTTCTTTTGGGCATCTTCTTCTTATAGTTACTCCTGTGAATCACTTTCAGCCATGACTCTTTTGAAGAGCTGGACTTTTAAAAATATCTGCGTAGACTTATTTTCTCTGAGATACAAGCATTAGCAAAATTGCCAGTGCTTAGGAAATTTCTATAAAGGAGCCATGACATTGAGTCAGCACAGCAATTCCCAAATTTTTGTGCACATTAGAATCCTCTGGGAACTTTTAAGAATATTCCAAATCTTTTTATTTTATTTTAATTTATTTTCAGTGTAACAGTATTCATTGTTTTTGCCCCACACCCAGTGCTCCATGCAATACATGCCCCCTCTCCAATACCCACCACCAGGTTCCCCCAACCTCCCACCCCCAGCCCCTTTAGACCCCTCAGATTGTTTTTCAGAGTCCATAGTCTCTCATGGTTCACCTCCCCTTCCAATTTCCCTCAACTCCCTTCTCTCCATCTCCCCTTGTCCTCCATGCTATTTGTTATGCTCCACAAATAAGTGAAACCATATGATAATTGACTGTCTCTGCTTGACTTATTTCACTCAGCATAATCTCTTCCAAATCTTGGGATACCTGGGTGCTTAGCTGGTTAAGCATCAGACTCTTGATTTCAGCTCAGGTCATGATCTTGAGATCCTGAGACTGAACCTTGTGTCTGACTCTGTGCCCAGCAGAGTCTGCTCGAGATTCTCTCCTACTCTCTCTCCCTCTGCCCCTCCCGCCACTTGCTTGTACTCTCTCTGTCTCAGATAAATAAATAAAATATTTAAAAAAAAAAAAAGCTCCAAATCTTAGGACATACCCCAAACCAATTAAATCATGTTTTCTAAAAATATACCAAAGTCATCAGCTTTTTTTTTTTTTTTGAAGCCCCCCCAGGTTATTCCAATATGTAGAACAGCTTGGGAACAATCAAATCAAGTTATCAGTAATGATTCAAAATATAAAGAATGGGCAGAAACTTAGGCTGTTTCCATATCTCGATGAATAGATAAAGAAAATGTGAGGTAGAGAAATGATAAAGAAAATGTCATATATAATGGAATGTTATGCATCCTTTAAAAAGAAGGAAATCCTGCCATTTGCAACAACAATGTGAATGAAACTGGAGGGCATTATGCTAAGTGAAATAAGCCAAGTAGTGAAAGACAAATACTACAAGATAACAGTTGTATGTGAAACTATAAAAAATAAAAAAGTCAAACTTCTAGAAGCTGAGAGTAGAAAAGTGGTTTCCAGGGGCTGGGGGAATGGGAGAAATAGGGAGAGTTGGCATAAAGGTTCAAACTTTCACTTATATGATGAATAAGATCTGATGTATAGGTACCATATATAACATGGTACCTATAGTTGATAACACTGTATTGTATAATTGAGCTTTGCTAAGAAAGCAGCACTTAAATGTTCTCTACAAGAACCAAAGATAAATATGTAGGGTGATGGATGAGTTAATTAACTCCTTTGACGATGCATACATTTACCAAATCATCACATTGTATACTTTACATATTTTACAGTTTTATTTTTCAATTATACCTGAACAAGACTGAAAATAAAATGGAAGGAAGGAAGGAAGGAGAGAAGTAAGGAAGATGTGTAGGAAGGAAGAGAGGGATGAAAGGGAAAAAAATGCTGTGGAGTTGAGTTATGCAAAATTGAGTTTTTCTGTTTTGGGGAGGAAACGCTTAAGGATAATAAGACATTATAACTCTTAAATCATTTTTTTCTTCTGTAGATAAAAGCTTAAAGTTAAGTATATCTGAAGATACTACCTTCCCCTAGAATGTTTAATTGCTTAGCAATAACCATCAAACTGTATATACATAGCGATTGAGGCATTACTTCTGAAAGTAATAAACTATAAGATATGAATAATGATTTTAGTAGGTGTTTAATAAATATCATGTTGGGAGACTTCAATATGTGCATGTATATAAAATCATACTAAGGCTTATCCAGAAACAGGGAAATTGATCTAAAAAGAATTTATAGAGTAGATTGTGTGTGTGTGTGTGTGTGTATACACTATATATATAAAAATGTGTGCAATTTTTAAGATTTATTTATTTGAGAAAGAGAGAGTGGATCCCAATGTGAATTTCATCCCAGGACCCTGAGATCATGTCCTGAGCCAAAATCAAGAGTTGGATGCTTAACTAACTGAGGCATCCAGGTGCCCCAGATTATATATTTTAATAGAAGCAAAGATAGAAGGCATGAAATTATGCTTTGTTGCCTAAATCTTCATGATTTAGTCAAGTAGGGGTCAAATTACAGAAGGAGACAATGTTGTACCTGGCTTTTGAGTTTTAGAAAGAGCTATACTGATTTTTGGACTTCAATTAGATTTTCCCTGTATGACTGGGTTACCGTGCAGAGCAGAGTTACATGTGATTTATGTTCAATAGATTTTCTGATTACAATAATGATATAGGACACATTTCTGGATAATTTGATTCAGGGTCAAACTGGAAGTTAGAAGTTAAGCATATTCTGACCCTACTGCTGTTGCCCCTAGTGCTCAGGGTCAGTTGAACTTGTCATCCTCACTATCACATTTTTCCTTTCTTTGGTTTATTATATCCTGGTAACGTTACATCCTATCAGGGGAAAAACATACATAAAGAGTATAATTTTCTAAAAAAAAATGTAAATTAAATGGTTATTGTTTTGAATATTATGAAGAAGAAACATCCAGAATGTTTAATGCTGTGATATGGGGGGAAAAAAAGAATTTCATACCTAAGTTCCAGGAGAATTTAGAAATTCTAGAAGTGTGAAAAGGAACAGACATTTACAGGGATAGACAAGAAGATGATAGTATTGTGCAGTTGGTCAGAATGTAGTGAAATGCTCATGAATTTTTAATATAGGCATTTGCCTATGTTCTTGGTTCAGAGGAAACACTGATATATTAAGTTTTACATATTCACCTGATTGCCAAAGAAAATAAAAGTTACATCTTGATTGTGAATATTGTTGAATTGAGTGTAGATCAGGTAATTCTTCTATAAAAGTCTTTGTTGGCTTAGTCTTGGCATATGTTCTCAAAAATACTAATTTTTTTAACTTAATGACTCACAGAATTATAGAAATTGGGTCTTTGAAGTTTCATGGAGCTTCAGGGTGAGTAAAAGAACAGAGATTCTACCTCTTGGTTGTCTTAGGACAGACCAAATGTTTTAGAACTGTCAGAGGTACTAACTAAAGGTATCCATTCACTGATTTAAGGGATTAGGTTGGAATTTTGATATTTTGCTTGCCTCTTCTATAGATAAACAAAAAGTGAAAATAGTAACTTCAGTCACCTCTCACTTGAACAAAATGGAGTCAATATGGATATATTAGCACTTAAGAATCTTGACTATAGGGGTGCCTGGGTGGCTCAGTTGGTTAAACATCCCAGTCTTGATTTTGGCTCAGGTCATGATCATAGGTTTATGAGATTGAGCCCTTGGTTGGGCTTTGTGCTGGGTGGGGAGTCTTCTTGAGGTACTGTCTCCTTCTGCACGCCCATGCACACACACACACACACACAGAATCTTGCCTATGTGTGTGTTTTGTTTTGCACATTTAAAACATTTTAAAATTACTCGACATTTTTAAAAATTAAAAATTTTACAATATTTTAAAAATGTTTTTAAATTTAAAAATTTGGAGATTTTACCCAAATATCCCGATTTCTGGTTTGTCATGAGAAAGCCACTGAGCCACTGTCACTGAGCCTTCAGTCCTACATGGCAGTATTTGATTAGACCTAAGCAGCTACTATCCCCAATAGCTGAGCCATATTATCCAGTTTGGCATCAGGTCTGCCTGGCTTACCTCACTCATATACATGAAACTTTTATCTCCTTAAAGACACTTGAGTGTTTATTCCCTGGAATTTGTACATAAAATTGTTATACAGGTAAATAGGGTATGAATCAAAAATGGTGGTAAGTTCAGACACCCAGGATTCTAAATGACATCACACTTTTTTTTGCCACTTGCTGCAGAGTTGGCAGTGTTATAGTGTCTGGTCTTTGAAATGTAGGCAAAAACAAAAATACTTAAGACGGTAGAAACAAAATATGTGTAAATTCCTAGCTGATGCCTCCAGGGCTACCTTTGTTTGATTGGATTTATGGTTTTCTGAACTTGAGAACTATCACACAAGATGAAGACTGTTCCCAAACTCATTGGGCCGTCTGAGCATGTGCTACAACTGCACCTTCAGCTTCTAGTTAGCTAGCAAGGAATAAGACTGACAACATCAGCAGGTGGCTGGATGAATATTGTCAGAGAAATTCTAGAATTAGCTACTGAATTGAATATTATGCAACAGTATTTGTATTTGACTTTCCTCTGGTCTGCTGATGATTTCAGATGCCACTGTGATAGACAGAGGGCTCCCTGTGAGCTCAGGCACACCTTTGTTCAGATGAACAGTGAATCTGTTCACTTCTCCCTCCCAAATTATTTGACTCTGATCCCATGGCCCATTCAAAAGGAGTTAATGCCACCAGACAATCTTCAACCAATGGGCCAGTGAACCAGTGGACAGATACTCTAATGCCCTGTCCTTTAGGAGACAAGAAGACAAGGGATGGATTAAATTTTCTTTCCTTGAAAGTTCTACAAAATAGTGAGAAACACATACAAAAGGAAAGATTATATTCATATATCCACCTTCAGGTAGCAAGGACATTCTACTTACTTGAAAATTATTAGCATGCTCTATATTACTAGGAAGAATGGTGCCAAGTTGATGGGTATCATTTCCTTATTTAGTTTAGTGCACAGCAGGCAAAGTGGTATCTCTTTTTCTCTTTTTCGTTCTTTCTTTCTTTCTTTTTTTTTTTTTTTTTTTTTTTTTTTTAAGGGAAACAAAAATAGAAAACCACAGGCAGGAGAGAGACAAGCATATGGAAGGAAAGGCCAAAGAAAGGATATGGCAAAGAGCAAAGAGATACAAACTGCACTTGACAGTTATATCTGGAGTGACATGGAAACATGTGTGCTAATTTAGGCAAAAATAACTTCCTGATTAGCCCAACATTTTAGAGCTTCAGTAGCATTTATTTGGAGGTAGAATTTCTCCCCTTTTTCATCCTTAAAGAGAGAAATGAGATCTGTTTTACTTTCATATATAGGATGTATCCTCAGTTCCAATAGCATGCCTGGCATGTTTCCCTAGTTCTTCAATAAATGGATGCTGAATAATGAATGAATGATGTTTGGAGACCATGAGTGAGATGCTCTGTTAATTGGTTAGTTCTTCAGAGTGTTTGGCCAAAACATTTTCCCAGATCGACTTATTAATTACTTTCTATCCCAAGTGAATGACATTACACTGATTTTTGCTTTAGACTTCCCTCCCTGACAACTGAATTCAAATGAGAAATTACTGCTTTAGGGGCCAGGGAATAACATTTTTGTAAATATATTTGCCACTATTATTCATTAAATGAACAAAGCACTTGCATTTTTAAGTATACATCTCAATTTAAGTACTTGTCCAATATCAGACTAAACAAAACCAACCTATTGATCCCATTTACTTCCATGTTCAACTAAGAAATTTGGCATGGCTTCAAAATTGAGAACCTTGGTTCATGTTTCAGTAAATAATAAAAGTGAGCTTCACTCGGTTGGTGTTACTCTTCTTCATGCTAACTATTTAGTTTTATTAAATTAAGTGTTGATATACTTATGCATATGGTTAAGTATTGGGATGTACAGACAAATAAGACACAGTTGCTGCCACAGTGTGGTAGACATCGTTATCCCTTATGACTGTGTCATATTTGAATTTCTTTTGTGTGTTTGGGAATATTTCACCATAAAGATCTGGTTGGGAGTAAGATCATTCCCTATGATAAAAGCTTAGCATGCCAGATTCATGCTGTCTCGGACTTCCTTGTAACAGAGACTGAAGCAGGTGATTTAGTTTCTGCCAATCAATGACATTTGTGCTGATTTTGACCCAGAAGTAATGATACCAGAAAAGGGACCATAGACCTCTCTTCCAAGTGAATAATTGTAGTAGTGAAGTCTACAGAATCAAGCTTTCTTGCAGTAGTGGCAGCACCACTACCTGGTGATTGGTAATCAAGGGTGGCAGTGATTTTTTTAATAGATGAATTCTGCACATGGTTTTGGAAGTCGAATCTGATTCCATACATTCCATTGATGATTCCATTACCCCCTTTTAATTTATCCAGCTACCTAGAAACTTTTTTAAAAAATTACTTTTCTACTTCTGTCATCCAAAATGCAATTATTGATTACAACTAAGAAGCTTAACTGATACACATATATACATACACACTCCTTTGAATATACCATAAGACAGACACAGGCCTATTGTGATTTTGATTGTATTGGTACATTCTTGATAATAATAATAGTGCTTTTTTTTTAAAGATTTAATTTATTTGTCAGAGAGAGAGCACAGTCAGGGAGAGCCAGCAGGCAGAGGGAGAAGCAAGCTCCCTGCTGAGCTAGGAGCCCCATGATGGACTCAATCCCAGGACCCTGGGATTGGGACCTTAGCCAAAGACAGACACTTAACCAACTGAGCCACCCATGCATCCCAACAATAGTAGTTCTTATGATGAATAACCCACTGATAAAGGTCAGGAAACTAACACTTACTGAAAACCTACCATGTGCTTGACATCACACTTATTAATATTTTGCCTCATTTGCTAGACTGTAAATTGGATAGATGCAGAAAATTCTTATTTGTCTTTTTCTAATAAAGGATATTACAAAATTAAAACAAGAATATGCATGTAATATGCACAACAGTTCCTGGCATACAGTGGATATTCAACAAATACCAGTTCCTTATAATTACACATGTTAATATGTTTTCAAGGCAGTTTTCATGTTGATTTTATATGGAGCATGATGGTAACAGAAATGTGAGATAGGCCTAACTTCAGTTAGCATCTAATAGGCTTAATTTGAAAATGGTGAGCTTAATTATGCATTGAAAACATGTACAGATGTAGGTCATTTTATAATTAAAACTCAGAATCTCATAAAAATAATCATAGATTTGTGTGCCTCATTTTAATAAGGAAGGATTTTTTTCAACTTTACTATATATAAATTTTGTTCAGACAGAGTCAAGCCCAGGATTCTCTACTAAATTTAAACTCATATATGTAGATGCCTTGTTTAACTCATTCCACTCAGTGAGTATAGACCCATGTATTACTTTCCTAAGGCTACTGTAAGAAAGTACAACACTGGGTGACTTGAACAACAGAAATCTATTGCTTTACAGTTCGGGAAGCTACAAAAATGATCTTGGGGTGTTGGTAGGGCTGGTTTATTCTGAGGGTTGCAAGAAAGAATGTGTTGCATGCTCCTCTCCTAGCTTCATACAGTTTCCCTGCAATCATGGATGCACCATACTGATTTCTGTCTTTATCTTTACCTGGTTTTTCCCTGTGTGTGTGCCTCTGTGTTGAAATTTCCCCTTTTTATAAGAACGCAGTTCTCTTGGGTTGAGACCCACCCTAATGACTTCATCTTAAGTTGACCATCTACAAAGACACTATTTCCAAATAAAGTCACATTCATGAGTACTGGGGGTTAGGTCTTCAACAACTTAAAAAAAAAAAAACAAAACTTGAATTCCAGTATAATTCACATGCAGTGTTATATTAGTTTCAGATGTATAATACAGTCATTCAACACCTCTACATATTACTGAGAGCTCACCATGATACATGTACTCTTAATCCCCTTCACCTATTTCACCCATACTTCTACCCACCCTCCACTCTGGTAAACATCACTTCTCTATATCGGAGTGTCTGTTTTTGGTTTCTCTCTTGGTTTTTTATTGTTGTTTCTTTGTTTTGATTCTTAAGTTCCATATGAGTGAAATCATATGGTATTTGTCTTTTGCTGACTCATCTCACTTATCATTAAACACTCTAGATCCATCCATGTTGTTTGCAATGTTAAATTAAATTTTTTATTTTTTATAAACATGTATTTTTATCCCCAGGGTACAGTCTGTGAATCGCCAGATTTACACACTTCACAGCACTCACCATAGCACATACCCTCCCCAATGTCCATAACCCCACCCCCCTCTACCAATCTTCCTCCCCCCCAGCAACTCTCAGTGTGGTTTTGTGAGATTAAGAGTCACTTATGGTTTGTCTCCTTCCCAATCCCATCTTGTTTCATTTATTCTTCTCCTACCCCCTTAAACCCCCATGTTGCATCTCCACTTCCTCATATTAGGGAGATCATATGATAGTTGTCTTTCTCTGCTTGACTTATTTCGCTAAGCATGATACACTCTAGTTCCATCCATGTTGTCGCAAATGGCAAGATTTCATTTCTTTTGATGGCTGCATAGTATTCCATTGTGTATATATACCACATCTTCTTGATCCATTCATCTGTTGATGGACATCTAGGTTCTTTCCATAGTTTGGCTATTGTGGCCATTGCTGCTATAAACATTCGGGTGCACGTGCCCCTTCGGATCACTACATTTGTATCTTTAGGGTAAATACCCAGTAGTGCAATTGCTGGGTCATAGGGTAGTTCTATTTTCAACATTTTGAGGAACCTCCATGCTGTTTTCCAGAGTGGTTGCACCAGCTTGCATTCCCACCAACAGTGTAGGAGGGTTCCCCTTTCTCTGCATCCTCACCAGCATCTGTCATTTCCTGACTTGTTAATTTTAGCCAGTCAAACTATCACTCTTTGCAGATGATATGATACTATATGTGGAAAACCCAAAAGACTCCACTCCAAAACTGCTAGAATTTGTACAGGAATTCAGTAAAGTGTCAGGATATAAAATCAATTCACAGGAATCAGTTGCATTTCTCTACACCAACAAGACAGAAGAAAGAGAAATTAAGGAGTCAATCCCATTTACAATTGCACCCAAAACCATAAGATACCTAGGAATAAACCTAACCAAAGAGACACAGAATCTATACTCAGAAAACTATAAAGTACTCATGAAAGAAATTGAGGAAGACACAAAGAAATGGAAAAATGTTCCATGCTCCTGGATTGGAAGAATAAATATTGTGAAAATGTCTATGCTACCTAAAGCAATCTACACATTTAATGCAATTCCTATCGAAACACCATCCATCTTTTTCAAAGAAATGGAACAAATAATCCTAAAATTTATATGCAATCAGAAAAGACCTCAAACAGCAAAAGGAATATTGAAAAAGGAAGCCAAAGTTGGTCACATCACAATTCTGGACTTCAAGCTCTATTACAAAGCTGTCATCATCAAGACAGCATGGTACTGGCACAAAAACAGACACATAGATCAATGGAACAGAATAGAGAGCCCAGAAATAGACTCTCAACTCTATGGTCAACTAATCTTCGACAAAGCAGGAAAGAATGTCCAATGGAAAAAAGACAGCCTCTTCAATAAATGGTGTTGGGAAAATTGGAGAGCCACATGCAGAAAAATGAAATTGGACCATTTCCTTACACCACACACAAAAATAGACTCAAAATGGATGAAGGACCTCAATGTGCGAAAGGAATCCATCAAAATCCTTGAGGAGAACACGGGCAGCAACCTCTTCGACCTCTGCCGCAGCAACATCTTCCTAGGAACAATGCCAAAGGCAAGGGAAGCAAGGGCAAAAATGATCTATTGGGATTTCATCAAGATCAAAAGCGTTTGCACAGCAAAGGAAACAGTTAACAAAACCAAAAGACAACTGACAGAATGAGAGAAGATATTGCAAACGACTTATCAGATAAAGGGTTAGTGTCCAAAATCTATAAAGAACTTAGCAAACTCAACACCCAAAGAACAAATAATCCAATCAAGAAATGGGCAGAGGACATGAACAGACATTTCTGCAAAGAAGACATCCAGAGGGCCAACAGACACATGAAAAAGTGCTCCATATCACTCGGCATCAGGGAAATACAAATCAAAACCACAATGAGATATCACCTCACACCAGTCAGATTTTATTCGGTAGTACACACACACACACACACACACACACACACCCCACTTCTTTATCCATTCATATTTTGATGGACACTTGAGTTGCTTCCATAATTTGGCTATTGTAAATAATGCTGCATTAATCATAGGGTGCCCGTATCTTTTCAAATTAATATTTTTGTATATTTTGTGTAAATACCCAATACTGAAATTACTGGATCAAATGAGGTTGTTTTTTGTTTTTTTAAATTTTTACAAAACCTCCAAAATGCTTTCCACAGTGGCTGCACCAGTTTGCATTCCACCAACCATGTACTAAGGTTCCTTTTTCTCCATATCTTTGCCAACACTTGTTATTTCTATATTTTTCATATTACCCATTCTGACAGGTATGAGGTGATATTGCATTGTGGTTTTGATTTGCATTCCCTGATGATTATTGATGTTGAGCATATTTTCATGTGTCTGTTGATCATCTGTATGTCTTTGGAGAAATATCTGCTCAAGGCTTCTGCCCATTTTTGTATTTGGGTTGTTTTTGTGCTATTGAGTGGTATAAGTTCTTTAAAGATTTTGGTTCTATTTATTGGATATGTCATTTGAAGCTATTTTTTTCCTATTTGGTTGGTTGTCTTTTGGTTTTGTTGCTTGTTTCCTTTGTTGTGCAGAAGTTCTTATTTTGATGTAGTACCAAAAACTTATTTTTGCTTTTGTTTCCCTTGCCTCCAGAGACATATCTACAGGAGTGTTGCTATGGCCTGTCAGAAAAATTACATCATCTGCTCTCATCTAGGATTTTTATGGGTTCAAGTCTCATACCTAGATCTTTTTAATCCATTTTGAGTTTACTTTTGTGTGTGGTCTAAGAAAGTGATCCAGTTTCATTTATTTGCGTGTAGCTGTCCAGTTTTCTCAACACCATTTGTTGAAGAGGCTTTTTCCCATTGCATATAATGTTTTCATTCTTGAAGATTAATTGACCATATAATCCTGGGTTTAGTTCTGGGTTGTCTATTCTGTTACATAGATCTGTGTACCTATTTGTCTTCTGTGGTCACATCGGAATTTTAGGATTATTTGCTCTGGTTCTGTGAAAATTGCTGTTGGCATTTTGATAATGCTTACATTAAATCAGTGGATTGTTTGTTTTAAGAATATTTGTTTGGATATTTGATTGGATGTTTTAAGAATATTTGTTCTCCTAATCCGTGAGTATGGAATATTTTTCCAATTGACTGTGTCATCTTCAGTTTCTTTAATCAGTATTTTATAGTTTACAAAGTACAGGTCTTTTACCCTTTGGTCAAGTTTTTCTTAGGTATTTTATTATTTTAGTAAAATTCAGAATCAACTGCTCATTTCCTTTTCTGGGCTTCATAATTAGTGTATAGAAATACAAAAGATTTTTGTGTGTTTATTTTGTATCCTGCAACATTACCCAATTCTTTCAAAAGTTCTAATTGGGGAGAGGAGTCAAGATGGCGGAGAAGTAGCAGGCTGAGACTACTTCAGCTAGCCGGAGATCAGCTAGATAGCTTATCTAAAGATTGCAAACACCTGAAAATCCATCGGCAGATCGAAGAGAAGAAGAACAGCAATTCTGGAAACAGAAAAACAACCACTTTCTGAAAGGTAGGACCGGCGGAGAAGTGAAACCAAAGTGACAGGAAGATAGAACCGGGGGGAGGAGCCGGCTCCCGGCAAGCGGCGGAGCAACCACGCACAAAATCAGGACTTTTAAAAGTCTGTTCCGCTGAGGGACATCACTCTAGAAGCTAAACCGGGGCTAAGCCCACGCGGGGTCAGCATGGCCTCAGGTCCCACAGGGTCACAGAAGGATCGGGGGTGTCTGAGTGTCCCAGAGCTTGCGGATATTGGAACGGGAAAGCCGGCTACAGAGACAGAGCCGACTGTAAGCTCACAGCTCGGTGTTACCTTGAACCGGTCGCAGGCTCGGTGAGCTCGGAGCGCGGCCGGAGGTCAGGCAGATGGGAGTTAACTGGGCACTGTTCTCTGAGGGCGCACTGAGGAGTGAGGCCCTGGGCTTTCGGCACCTCCCGGCTGGAGACCAGGAGGCCGCCATTTGTATTCCCCGACCTCCAGGAACTCTATGGAAAGCGCTCAGGGAACAAAAGCTCCTGAAAGCAAACCCGAGCGGATTACTCACCCCGGCCCCTGATAAGGGCGGTGCAATTCTGCCTGGGGCAAAGACACTTGAGAATCACTACACCAGGCCCTCTCGAGAGATATAAAAGCCCTTTCTGGAGAAATAAAAGAACGAAAATCTAACCAAGTTGAAATCAAAAAAGCTATTAATGAGGTGCAAACAAAAATGGAGGCTCTCACTGCTAGGATAAATGAGGCAGAAGAAAGAATTAGTGATATAGAAGACTAAATGACAGAGAACAAAGAAGCTGAGCAAAACAGGGACAAACAGCTACTGGACCACGAGGGGAGAATTCGAGAGATAAGTGACACCATAAGACGAAACAACATTAGAATAATTGGGATTCCAGAAGAAGAAGAAAGAGAGAGGGGAGCAGAAGGTATACTAGAGAGAATTATTGGGGAGAATTTCCCCAATATGGCAAAGGGAACGAGCCTCAAAATTCAGGAGGTTCAGAGAACGCCCCTCAAAATCAATAAGAATAGGCCCACACCCCATCACCTAATAGTAAAATTTACAAGTCTCAGTGACAAAGAGAAAATCCTGAAAGCAGCCCGGGAAAAGAAGTCTGTAACATACAATGGTAAAAATATTAGATTGGCAGCTGACTTGTCCACAGAGACCTGGCAGGCCAGAAAGAGCTGGCATGATATTTTCAGAGCACTAAATGAGAAAAACAATGGCACTAAATTCATATCTCTCAATAATTACCCTGAATGTTAATGCGCTAAATGCCCCTGTCAAAAGACACAGGGTATCAGAATGGATACAAAAACAAAACCCATCTATATGTTGCCTCCAAGAAACTCATTTTAAGCCCTAAGACACCTCCAGATTTAAAGTGAGGGGGTGGAAAAGAATTTACCATGCTAATGGACATCAGAAGAAAGCAGGAGTGGCAATCCTTATATCAGATCAATTAGATTTTAAGCCAAAGACTATAATAAGAGATGAGGAAGGACATTATATCATACTCAAAGGGTCTGTCCAACAAGAAGATCTAACAATTTTAAATATCTATGCCCCCAACGTGGGAGTAGCCAACTATATAAACCAATTAATAACAAAATCAAAGAAACACAATAATACAATAATAGTAGGGGACTTTAACACTCCCCTCACGGAAATGGACAGATCATCCAAGCAAAAGATCAACAAGGAAATAAAGGCCTTAAACGACACACTGGACCAGATGGACATCACAGACATATTCAGAACATTTCATCCCAAAGCAACAGAATACACATTCTTCTCTAGTGCACATGGAACATTCTCCAGAATAGATCACATCCTCGGTCCTAAATCAGGACTCAACCGGTATCAAAAGATTGGGATCATTCCCTGCGTATTTTCAGACCACAATGCTCTAAAGCTAGAACTCAACCACAAAAGGAAGTTTGGAAAGTACCCAAATACATGGAGACTAAACAGCATCCTTCTAAAGAATGAATGGGTCAACCGGGAAATTAAAGAAGAATTGAAAAAAATCATGGAAACAAATGATAATGAAAATACAACAGTTCAAAATCTGTGGGACACAACAAAGGCAGTCCTGAGAGGAAAATATATAGCGGTACAAGCCTTTCTCAAGAAACAAGAAAGGTCTCAGGTACACAACCTAACCCTACACCTAAAGGAGCTGGAGAAAGAACAAGAAAGAAACCCTAAGCCCAGCAGGAGAAGAGAAATCATAAAGATCAGAGCAGAAATCAATGAAATAGAAACCAAAAAAACAATAGAACACATCAACGAAACTAGGAGCTGGTTCTTTGAAAGAATTAATAAAATTGATAAACCCCTGGCCAGACTTATCAAAAAGAAAAGAGAAAGGACCCAAATAAATAAAATTATGAATGAAAGAGGAGAGATCACAACTAATACCAAAGAAATACACACTATTATGAGAACATACTATGAGCAACTCTACGCCAATAAATTGGACAATCTGGAAGAAATGGATGCATTCCTAGAAACATATAAACTACCACACCTGAACCAGGAAGAAATAGAAAGCCTGAGCAGACCCATAACCAGTAAGTAGATTGAAACAGTCATTGAAAATCTCCAAACAAACAAAAGCCCAGGGCCAGACGGCTTCCCGGGGGAATTCTACCAATCATTTAAAGAAGAACTAATTCCTATTCTCCTGAAACTGTTCCAAAAAATAGAAATGGAAGGAAAACTTCCAAACTTATTTTATGAGGCCAGCATCACCTTGATCCCAAAACCAGACAAAGATCCCATCAAAAAAGAGAGCTATAGACCAATATCCTTGATGAACACAAATGCGAAAATACTCAACAAAATAGTAGCCAATAGGATTCAACAGTACATTAAAAGGATTATTCACCACGACCAAGTGGGATTTATTCCAGGGCTGCAAGGTTGGTTCAACATCCACAAATCAGTCAATGTGATACAACACATCAATCAAAAAGAAAGAACAAGAACCATATGATACTCTCAATAGATGCTGAAAAAGCATTTGACAAAGTACATCATCCCTTCCTGATCAAAACTCTTCAAAGTGTAGGGATAGAGGGCACATACCTCAATATCTTCAAAGCCATCTATGAAAAACCCACCGCAAATATCATTCTCAATGGAGAAAAACTGAAAGCTTCTCCGCTAAGTCAGGAACACGGCAGGGATATCCATTATCACCACTGCTATTCAACATAGTACTAGAGGTCCTAGCCTCAGCAATCAGACAACAAAAGGAAATTAAAGGCATCCAAATTGGCAAAGAAGAAGTCAAATTATCACTCTTCGCAGATGATATGATACTATATGTGGAAAACCCAAAAGACTCCACTCCAAAACTGCTAGAACTTATACAGGAATTCAGTAAAGTGTCAGGATATAAAGCAATCTACACATTTAATGCAATTCCTATCGAAACACCATCCATCTTTTTCAAGGAAATGGAACAAATAATGCTAAAATTTATATGGAACCATAAAAGACCTCGAATAGCCAAAGGGATATTGAAAAAGAAAGCCAACATTGGTGGCATCACAATTCCGGACTTCAAGCTCTATTACAAAGCTGTCATCATCAAGACAGCATGGTACTGGCACAAAAACAGACCCATAGATCAATGGAACAGAATAGAGAGCCCAGAAATAGACCCTCAAATCTATGGTCAACTAATCTTCGACAAAGCAGGAAAGAATGTCCAATGGAAAAAAGACAGCCTCTTCAATAAATGGTGCTGGGAAAATTGGACAGCCACATGCAGAAAAATGAAATTGGACCATTTCCTTACACCACACACAAAAATAGACTCAAAATGGATGAAGGACCTCAATGTGCGAAAGGAATCCATCAAAATCCTTGAGGAGAACACGGGCAGCAACCTCTTCGACCTCTGCCGCAGCAACATCTTCCTAGGAACAACGCAAAAGGCAAGGGAAGCAAGGGCAAAAATGAACTATTGGGATTTCATCAAGATCAAAAGCTTTTGCACAGCAAAGGAAACAGTTAACAAAATCAAAAGACAACTGACAGAATGGGAGAAGATATTTGCAAACGACATATCAGATAAAGGACTAGTGTCCAGAATCTATAAAGAACTTAGCAAACTCAACACCCAAAGAACAAATAATCCAATCAAGAAATGGGCAGAGGACATGAACAGACATTTCTGCAAAGAAGACATCCAGATGGCGAACAGACACATGAAAAAGTGCTCCATATCACTCGGCATCAGGGAAATACAAATCAAAACCACAATGAGATATCACCTCACACCAGTCAGAATGGCTAAAATCAACAAGTCAGGAAATGACAGATGCTGGCGAGGATGCGGAGAAAGGGGAACCCTCCTACACTGTTGGTGGGAATGCAAGCTGGTGCAGCCACTCTGGAAAACAGCATGGAGGTTCCTCAAAATGTTGAAAATAGAACTGTCCTATGACCCAGCAATTGCACTACTGGGTTTTTACCCTAAAGATACAAACGTAGTGATCCAAAAGGGCACGTGCACCCGAATGTTTATAGCAGCAATGTCTACAATAGCCAAACTATGGAAAGAACCTAGATGTCCATCAACAGATGAATGGATCAAGAAGAGGTTGTATATATACACAATGGAATACTATGCAGCCATCAAAAGAAATGAAATCTTGCCATTTGCGACAACATGGATGGAACTAGAGCGTATCATGCTTAGCGAAATAAGTCAAGCAGAGAAAGACAACTATTATATGATCTCCCTGATATGAGGAAGTGGTGATGCAACATGGTGGCTTAAGTGGGTAGGAGAAGAATAAATGAAAGAAGATGGGATTGGGAGGGAGACAAACCATAAGTGACTCTTAATCTCACAAAACAAACTGAGGGTTGCTGGGGGGAGGGGGTTTGGGAGAAGGGGGTGGGATTATGGACATTGGGGAGGGTATGTGCTTCGGTGAGTGCTGTGAAGTGTGTAAACCTGGTGATTCACAGACCTGTACCTTTGGGGATAAAAATATATGTTTATAAAAAATACAAAATTAAAAAAAAAAAGTTCTAATTGTTTTTTGCTGGAGTGTTTAGGTTTTCTATGTATTGTCTCATGTGGATCTACAAATAATAAAAATTTTATTTCTTATTACCCTCTTGGATGACTTTTAATTATTTTTCTTGTCTGTGACTAGAACTTCCACAACTATGTTGAATAAAGTGGTGAGAGAGGCCATCCTTGTATTGTTCTTAATGTTACGGAAAAATCTTCAGTTTTTCACCATGGAGTATAATGTAAGCTGTGGGTTTTTCATATATTGCCTTTAATATGTTGAGATATGTTCCCTCTAAACATACTTTATTGAGGATTTTAATCATGAATGGATGTTGTACTTTGAAATGCTTTTTCTGCATCTATTGAAATGATGTTTTTAATTTTTTCTCTGGTTGATGTGTTGAATAACACTAATTGATTTGTGATGATTGAACCACCCTTCCATTCCAGGAATAAATAATACTCAATAGTGTTGAATTACTGTTTTTTGTATTAAAGATTTTATTTGTTTATTTGGCAAAATAAATTTTATTTATTTATTTGCCAGAGAGGCAGGCAGAGAGAGAGAGGGAAGCAGGCTTCCTGCTGAGCAGAGATCCTGATGTGGGGCTCGATCCCAGGACCCTGGGATCATGACCTGAGCTGAAGGAAGAGGCTGAACGAACCCACTGGGCCACTCAGGTGCTCCCGAATTACTGTTTTTTAATGTATTATTGGATTCAGTTTCTGATACTATATTGAGGATTTTTGCATGTTTGTTCATCAGAGATACTGGCCTGTAGTTGTCTTTATCTCGTTTTGATATCAAGGTAATACTACCCTCATGAAATGAATTTGGAAGTTTTCCTTCTCTTTTAAAATATTTTGAGAAGGATAGGTAATAACTCTAAGTGTTTGATAGGATTCATCTGTCAAGCCATCTGGTCCTGGACTTTTGTTTGTTGGGAGTTTTTTGATTGCGGTTGCAATTTCATTGCTGATGATTGATCTGTTCAAATTTTCTATTTCTTCCAGTTTTAGATTTGGGAGGTTATATGTTTCTGGAGTTTTTCTATTTCTTCTAAGTTGTCCTATTTTTTTGGCTATAATTTTCCTTATCGTCTCCTGTAATTCTCTAATGTTGGTTGTTTTTTCTCCTCTTTCATTTCTTTGTTTATTTGAGTCTTCTTTTTTTAACGAGTCTGGCTGTAAGTTTATCAACTTTGTTTATCTTTTTAAAGGACCAGCTCCTGATTTCATTGATCTGTTCTGTTCTGTTTTAATTTCTATTTCATCTATTACTGCTCTAACATTTATTATTTCCTGCTTTTGCTGGGTTGGTTTTTGTTTGTTCTTCTTTCCTAGTTCCTTATGTATAAACTTACATTGTTCATTTGAGATCTTTCTTAGTTCTTGAGGTAGACGTGTTTTGCTATAATTTTCCCTTTTAGAGCTGATTTTGCTACATACCAACGATTTTGGATTATTTTGTATTCATTCTCATTTGTCTCCATGTATTTTTTAATTTCCTTTTTCATTTCTTGTTTGACCCATTCATTGTTTTGTAGCAAGTATTTTTAACCTCCATATATTTGTGTTATTTACAGATTTTTTATTGTGGTTGATTTCTAGTTTCATAGTGTTTTGGTTGGAAAAGGTGTATGATATGACTTCAGTGGTTTTTTTTTTTTTAATTTTTGAGACTTGTATTGTGATCTAACATGTAATCTCTTCTGAAGAATATTCCATATGCACTTCAAGAGAATGTGTATTCCTCTGTTTTAGCATGGAGTGTTCTGAAAATATCTGTTATATCCATCTGGTTCAGTGTGTCACTCAGAGTAAAAAAAAAAAAATCCTTATTGATTTTCTATTTAGATGATTTATCCATTGATGTAAGTAGAGTGTTAAAATCCCCTACTATTATTGCATTCCTATCAATTACTTCATATTTGTTATTAGTTGGTTTATATATTTGGGTGTTCCATGGTTGGGTGTATAAATATTTACAATTATCTTATCTTCTGATTGAGTTGCTCCCCTTATAATTATCTAGTGTTCTTTGTCTCTTCTTACCTGTTTCAAACACTCTTCCATCTGATATAAATACTTGTACCCAATCTTTCTTTTCACTTTCATATGCATGATAGATGTATTTCCATCCCTTCACTTTCAATCTGCCTGTGTCTTTATGTATGAAATGAGTCTTTTGTGGATGGCATATAGATGGGTCTTGCTTTTTTATCCACTCTGTGACTTTTGATTAGATCATTTAGTCCATTTAAAGTCAAAGTTATTATTAGTAGGTAATATATTTATTGCCATTTTATTACTTCTTTTATGGTTGTTTTTGTAGTTCTTCTCTGTTCCTTTCTTCTCTTGCTCTATTCTCTCATGATTTTCTGGCTTTCTTTAGTGATATACTCAGATTCCATTCTCTTTATTTTTTGCATCTATTTTTTGCATGCATATTACCAGTTTTGATTTCATAGGTTTGTATATAACTTCTTATGCATATAGAAGTCTATATTAAATTGATGGTAGCTTAAGTTTATATTCATTGTAAAAGCACTAAATTTATACTCCTTCCCCCACCACACACACATTTTAGGAATATGGTGTCATACTTTGCATCCTTTTATTTTGGAAATGCCTTGACTGGTTTTCATACATAAATTTAACTTTACTGCCTTTGTGCTTCCTGCTTTTCTTATTCCTGCTTACAGAGTCCCCTTTAGCATTTTTTGTAAGGCCCATTTAGTGGTGATGCATTCCTTTAACTTTTGTTTGCCTGGGAAGCTCTTTATCTCTCATTCTATTCTGAATGATAGCCTTGCTGGATAGAGTATTCTTGGTTGTTTTTCTTTTTTTTTTTCTCTTAACATTTCCCATATATCCTGCCATTCTCTTCTGGTCTGAAGTGTTTCTGCTGAAAAATCAGCTGATAGGTATATGGGTTTCCCTTGTATGCAGCTGTTTTCTCTTGCTGCTTTGAAAATTCTTTCTTTATCACTACATTTTGCCATTTTAATATCATGTGTCTTGGTGTGAACATCCTTGAGTTGATTTTGTTGGGGGCTCTCTGTGCCTTCTAGATCTGAATTTTTATTTCCTTCCCCAGATTTGGGAAGTTTTCAGCTAATATTTCTTCAATAAAGTTTCTGCCTTCTTTTCTCTCTCTTCGTCTTCTGATTAAAATAATATGATTGTTATTACACTTGATGGTATTGCTGTGTTCCCTAGGTCTGGTCTCGGTTTGTTTTGTTTTGTTTTGTTTTATGTTTTGTTGTTGTTGTTGTTCTTTTTTTCCTCTCTTTTATTCAGTGTGATTTTTTTTATTACTCTTTTCTCGAGCTTACTGACCCATTCTTTGTTTTCACTAGTCTGCTGTTTATTCCATCTAGTATATTTTTAATTTCAGTCCTTGAGTTCTTCATTTTTTATTCTTTTTCTTTTGTTTTGTTTTCTGTTTCTGTATTGAGAGTCTCACGAAGTCCCCCAGTCTATACTCAAGTACGCTGAGTATCTTTATGACCATTACCTTAAATTCTCTATCAGGCATATTACTTATTTCTGTTTTCATTTCAGTGTCTTGCTATGATTATCTCCTGTTTTTTTTTTTTTTTTCATTTTGGACACATTCCTCTGTCTCCTCATTTGTCTAACTCTCTGTGCCCATTTCTATGTGCTAGTAATGTCAGCAGCATCTCCTATTCTTATAAGTAGTAGTCTTATGAAGAAGAACCTCTGTAGTGCCCTGCAGCGCAGTGTCCCCTATTTACCAGGATCTGGCTTTCCAGGTGTGTCTCCTATGTGTGTTGTATGAGCCCTGCTGTTATGGCAGGGCCACATTAGTCTAGCCTTCTACAGTGGCTCTCATGGCCTTTAGTTGAGTCAGAACAGGTGTTTTCCAGAGCTACTTTTGCACCCAAATGCAAGGACCTCTCCTGTATGGTCCTCTTAGAAGCTTTCACTGGTAGGTGGGGTCTGCAATCAGACCAATGTAGGGGTCACAGTAGAACTAGTGTGTGTCATTACCCCCATCCCTGGGCAGGAGTCACTTTGTAGTGGTGTTGGCCCTTCTTGGAGCTGCTCACACACTGTCATGCCTGTAGTGCAACTTTAAAGGGACTCCTGTGGAGGTGGTCTGAAGAAGAATGGGGTTGGGGGCAGGGACACATTACCAGCAATGTCTGTGTCAGTCTGTTGCAGGATGGGAACTGCAGTAACCTGGGAAAATTCTTGTCTTGGCCTGGTTAGAGGGGGCAGACCCATAAAAGAGTATTTGCCCTGGTGTGCTTTTAGTAAGCTGAAAGAAGAATGTTTGTGCTGTGCCAGTTCCTTCAGGTGTCCATGTATCTAGGCTCGGGGATGGGAGAGAAATGGCACCTGCCAGCTCTTTTTGTTATTGAAGTCTCCCAGAGATCTCTATTTCTCTAGCAATGACTCCGAGATTAGGAGAATCTCCTTCCTGTATGCTCCAGATGTTTTTCAAGCTCTTGTTTTGATGTTGTATACCCATAGTGCTGTTTACAGTAGGCTACTATTGCCCTTATAGTGATGTCAGAGAAAGGATCATCTTCTTCAGGACCAAAATTATGGAACATGAAAACATGGATAAGGCAAGAGGGAACTACTGTAGCAACTTGTGCATGTATGGAGTCATTAATTTTGTTTTCTAATGTAGAAGTTGGAAGAAAGTCACTTTACCTTGCCCATTATCATTAATTATGTTGTGAATATATGTATTCAGAATATATATATATATATATATATAAAATTTGTTTCAGTATTTATAAGTAGAAATTTCTGCATAAAACTTATTACAAGGCTAAATAATCTAAGCAATCTAGATTGTTTTTAAAAAGTCTTCTTTCGAATACATTATTTAAATGTAAATTAAATAAACAGTATTAATTGAGAGGTAAAAGAAAAATCAGCCTAAAATCAGAAAAAAAGCCATGCTAGGGAACATGTACTCTGAATCAATATTCTAAATTTCTTTTTTAAGAAGTGATAATTTTATTTTTCATGTATATGCTTTTCTCTATTCAAAATGTGTGAAAAGTCAGCGGGATTTTGCAGTCTTAAAAGAGTAAATATACTGAGAATTGTAATAACACATGTAGAGAATGAATCACTTCTTGCTAAGAGTGGGAATGTCAACCCAACATCTGGGCCACACAGCAGTGACAAGTTTTTAAAATAAAATGCAAGTTTGCAATTATAATTTTTAAATATAAAAAGAAATTATAGATTCATTATTATTTTATATAGAGCTATTTTCTTCCTTTGAAGACTTCTAGGATTTATTAAAAATCTGAACCTATATTTTCATCCCCTCTGAGGAACTGCAGAACAAAAGTGGCAATTCTAATTTATACCTAGCAAGAGTGAGCACACAAAAGGGAACAGCTCATCCAAACAGTGAGGTCATTGCCTGAAGCTTGAATAGAAAGCCTGGGGTTTCTTATTAGCTAGTTCTAATTTCTAGTCCCACCTTTAATCACATATTGTTTTATGAAACCATTATATAGTGACTACAAAAGCTCTGTTAATATATGCAAATTAGAGCACAATTGCACATAGGTCAATAAACCTGGTTAATTTGGATGAGAATATTTAATATAGCTCTCATTATTTCAAATAATACAACTTGCTATTTACAGGTATAATAGCATCTGATGATGATGTTGTTTTTGTTTCTTTTTCCCTTTCCAGTAAAAGTGGTTCTCATCCTAGGTCGACTTGTTTATAAGCATTTGGTAGAAGATTTATCTCAGGCTAGAGAAGTATATTTTTCCACCAAAGTACTAGTGTACCTTCCTTAAAATAGCTCTCGAAATCTCCTTTTGAATTCTGCCCTTAAAAAAAAAAAAAAAATCTGACAACCTTTGACCACCTTTAATGCCACTAACATCCTTGAGCCTTAATTATTGCACTTTAAGGAATCCACGGTAATGCTGCAGGCTGTGGGAAATGTCATTCCTGGAATCTGAAAGCCAGCTTACTACATTAATCATTTGAGCGGCAGGCAGGTAGGTATTTCTCCTGAACTCTTCAGAAATATGACGTAAGGGAAAAATGAACTTATACCTGTCACAGAAACTGTTGTTAAGAGAATATCAAGGACCTACCATATGGTTCACAAATTTGCTGTAGTGGTATGAGGCAGAAGTGCTCATCTGCTTTCTGCTGATCTCAAATCAGGAAGGCTGGTCCCAACAGAAGGATCCCTTCATAAGGAGGTGAAGTGCTACCAAGATATCTGTGCAGCAAGCAACCAGTTCCATACTATTTTAGTAGGAACTGATAACTCTAAAAAAATCACCTTTTTTTTTTTGCAGAAAAAATAAGATCTTTTTTTTTTTTTTTAAGATTTTATTTATTTATTTGACAGAGAGAAATTACAAGTAAGCAGAGAGGCAGGCAGAGAGAGGAGGAAGCAGGCTCCCTGCTGAGCAGAGAGCCCGATGCGGGACTCGATCCCAGGACCCTGAGATCATGACCTGAGCCGAAGGCAGCGGCTTAACCCACTGAGCCACCCAGGCGCCCAAGATCTTGATTAATTTGTAAAATTGAATACTATAATTGAATCTTCTTTGCAGTTTGTGTTCAGTGTAAGTTTATGCTAGAACATTATGGGTTGCTAAATTTTATAAAAGAATGTCTATAAATGGGCATATTCACAAAAATGCTGCTTTTGCCTTCAGTGACACTTCTTATATTTTCAGACAGATTGTTTACATTATGGCTTGTTGTTAACAACAAAAAACACATTGTGCTATAAAGAAGGAAACATTGTGACACACAGTTGTATTCATTCCCATTCCCATAATCCTCCTACGACAATAAAATTGCTGTTTAGTTAATAAGCCTAAGTACCAGTGATGAATGTAAGTTTATGTATGGCATATTGATGATAATATCTGAGTAGGATAAGCTGCCAAATGAGAGGCAACGAAAAAGAAATATTGCAGTCCAAATTGCATTCCAAATAACTATTTTTCTCTCTGTGCAATCAAAATTGTATAGTGTACAGTTATTTCCATAAACACCATTGGTGCTGTGGAATGAAAATAATAACTTCATGTGATTCACAGCAGATGCTAGTAACATAAACCTACACACCTGTGGTGAATAGGATTTAGTAATTTCTCCATGATTAAGGAAATGTATGCTTACTGTTCTGTAATTGCAATGGGTTGTTTATCTTTTCTATTAGGCTTGTGATTAATCATCAAGGCATGAACTGCTTGATGCCAGGTAGATTTAACATTCTGGGATGTAGGTTCAGGTTGGCTACAGAATGCATTGTACCATAAATGAAACACATAAAGCGCTCTCCAATATTTCTTTGTTTGCCAGCAACGTGTTGGGTAAATGAGACGTAGCGAAAGCGAGAGTCTAAATCAGCGGTGAAAAGTGGGCCTTTCTTAGTTCAAGCTAAATGGTAGACCTTCCTTTCTTTCACTGGTAAAGTTTTAATAGATGTATTTTGCCACTGTTAGTGAAAGGAGGCACTGGGTCTCTGCCAATGCAAGTGGGCAAAGAACACTTTAAACAATAACAAGATAATAAAGAAAACATTTTCACAGTCTGTATGAGGACAGGATCAAGCTGCAGTGATTCAGTGTCCCCCAAGTAAGCCAAAGCACTTAACCAACTAACTCTAGTAAAAGGTCCTAAGCAGAGTCTTTATGAAGCTGTACATGTGTATAAAGGACACTGTACCTCCTTCGGCTTGGGGCATGATCTCAGTGTCCTGGAATCGAGACCCACATCTGGCTCTCTGCTTGGCAGGGAACCTGATTCCCCCTCTCTCTGCCTACCTGTGATCTCTCTCTCTCTGTCAAATAAATAAATACAACTCTTTAAAAAAAAAGTGAAGAGAACTAGGCAGAACCAATAAAGACTATAGATTGCCATCAGTGCCCTGTTGTGAATAAGAATGAAGACACACCTTAGAACAGTATGTAAACGATGAAGCTTTCTTTTTCCAAACTTTCTTTTTCAAAACTTGTTATTCATAGATTATTTTGTAACTAACCTTAGTATCATGATAAAGAGCTAAACAATAACCCACAACCTCGGACCATCTCAACCCTAGTATTATACCTTCACCATGTAGTAAGTGCTGGAGAGGCTGTTTGCATCAATATTTTAATAATTTGCATGGGTAAGGACTCTTTTCAGGAAGGTTTTAAAGACTAACAGTAGGTTCAATCCCTCAGAGCTTTGTATTGACCTTTTTATTGACCAGGGAAATCACTGGAAGGTAAAAGAAAACTGACCTGTTCTGTCAGGTAGCAGTAAGTAATTTAGAAATCTGAAACAGTTTAAGGAAAAAAAAAAAAAAAAAAAGCATGAAAAGCATGCATGAAATAAACTTCCCCAATTTTACAACCATTTTATGAGTACAATAAGTCATCAATTCGGTCAAAAAATTGGATTTGTTGACAATGGGATAAAAGAATAGTGATATTCTAAAAATATCTGAAATAAAACAGTTGCTTTTAGAAAAAGTCATTCAAGATTCTTTTTTTTTTTTTTTTTAATTTTAAAGGAATGATTACATTTAAATCAGTGCATTTTAAAACTGTGGCAAATTATGGTTCATAGGCCAAAGCAGTGACTGCATGTTTTTGTAAATAAAGTTTTATTGCATCGCAGCCAAGTGCATTGGTTTATTTATTGTCTATGGGTGCTTGTGAGCTACAGTAATGACAGAGTTCAGTAGTGGTGACAGTTGGCCCACCAAGCCAAAATATTTACTGTCTGGTCTTTTACAGAAAAAAGTTTGCCAACTCTTAGATAAATCATTTGAATCTTACTTTTTAGTGGTCACTTCAATTGTGGGAAATGGCAGCAGACTCAAATACAAAGCAATTTCTGTAAATTTTGGTGGATTGTTGATTTAGGACTTCTTCAAGGACTAGAATTACCTTTATAAAATCAGAGAAAGTATTTTTTTTTTAAATCCTTGCTTTTATTTAAATGACGTTAGTTCAGAATTTAACATTCTTTTTAACCCACAGAAAGTCTAATGGGATATGTTGATTTAAAAAAATGAATCAAGTAACCTTATTATAAAACACATCCTCAGCCAGTGCCTTTTCATAGTCTAAGATGTTGAGTTGCAATTTTTAGGCAGTTTTTCCATACTGCAGACTTGTTTACAATTGACTAGCCCTAGGATAGTACTAAATTATTCCAACAATGCACACCTTTGGGGCTAGTAAAAAACCTTCTTGGGGAAAAAAAAACAAACAAAACAAAAACAAACAAGGGCACATAAAAGTAACTTTTTCTCCTGGAAGGTTTTTCAAGTTCATAAGCCTCATAGGCATAGGTAAAAGAGACTTACTAGAAAAATAATAGGTAATGGTAGTTAGGAGATCCAAATACAGGTAAAATATAATAATGCCCATACTTTTTAATAAATATATCTCAGCAACGACATCAAGTATCATGAACATATGAAAAGGAAAGCCAGTCAAAAAAAATATTTACCAGGCACTTGGGTGGCTCAGAGGGTTAAGCTTCTGCCGACAGCTCAGGTCATGGTCCCAGGGTCCTGGGATCAAGCCCCGCATCAGGCTCTCTGCTCAGTAAGGAGCCTGTTTCTCCTTCTCTCTGCCTGCTACTCTGCCTATTTGTGATCTATCTCTCTGTCAGATAAATAAATAAAATCTTAAAAAAAAAAATTACCAAGCAACGCCTGTGTCTGCTGGCTATGTGTATTTTATTACATATTTAGAATACAAATAAGCAAACATGTTTTGGAGAATTTGTCGTGACCAAAGTGTTCTCTAAAAACCGCGGGACTACTTAACCATTCATTTTTACAGACAGTGGTATGGTTAAAATGACTTTCTGAAGAAACCGCCCACGATGCATATTTAACATCTTAAAATGCCATATCAGCTGCTTAGAACTCTGAGATGTTGGAGGTGTGTTTAACTGCCTCTCATTTAATAAATTGTCATTTTTTTTTCTAAAAAGATTCTAAAGTTAAATTTGCTCTTGCCTTTCCCCTGCCTCCTCATTTCCTTGTGCCCCTGTCACAAACAGTACATGCTTTCTGCCCTCCCACTCTCTAGTTATCTGACTGACTTTGAAATTATATCAGAAACAATAGAGGGGAAAAAAAATCTAAGTCGTGTTTCAAAACTAAATAATGAGGCAGTTTAGTCAATAGGGATACTCAGGATGTTTTTATTTTCCCCTCTGTATAACGTTTGTAATCTCTGCTAGCTCTTGTTGGTATAGAGTTTTCTGTAATCTTTTCTAGTTCAATATTTGAGGATTCTGAAAAAGTATTGTATTTTCTTGTAACAAATAAGCATTTTTAAAGGTCTGTGGCTTCTGCTCTGAGTCTGAGTATACAGCAAGGAGCAGATGGAATTTTCACTCTGATAAATGTGAACTACTCTTCACATAAAAATAACAATGGAGATGAGATATCCCTTTCCAGATATGCTTCAGCCATGTCTGGAGTATAATACCCACAACTCTCTATTCTTAACATAGCCAGGTTTTAGAAGTTCTCACCAATATGCCAGGTAACATGCAGGAAGTAGTTTTTTTTTTGTTTTGTTTTGTTTTTTGTTTTTGTTTTTGTTTTTTTGTTTTTAATGTGGATGTATGTGAATGGCAGATTTCATCCCCTGGATAATTTGTTAATCATTAAAGTTAAAAAAAATCTAATAGAGTGTTGTTCCTTTTATATCCATGTTTCATTGTCAAAGGAAATGCAGAGAAGCTGGATTTAAAACAATATCTGTGTTTCTGGCAGTATTAACCTGTGCTCCTTAAAAGTGAATACCATATTACATCTGAGGCACATAGCGGTTACTGCTCTTTGGAAAGCTCGTTTTAGAGCTTGATTGTAGTTAAGGACAGCAATGTGGAAGAGTAATGAGAAGCATGGGCTCTGGAGATAAAATGATTACAAAGTTTAAATTAAAAAATGCTTGTGAGTACTTAGTACAGTGCACAGCACATGGTAAATCCCCACAGTAGTGAAAATTACCTGTTTTCCCCTTCCTCCTCCTAATTTTACTATAGTAGCATGGTGAAGTTTATTTTGAGGGAGCATTTTAGAACCAAAATATTTGTCTTCTCCAACTTTATTATCTTGTTTGCACTTTGGAATTTTCCATGTGTCTAATTTATACATAGTCCAAACTAATGCCTTCTGACCCAGTGTACCAGACCATACCTCATTCCCTGGCTTTTGAAGCTATAAATTATATATATTACATATAATATATATAATATATATTACATATAATATATATAATATATATAATCGAGATTAGTAAGATTTAAATATCATATTTCAGGAAGTATGGGAAAGTGAGTATAGAGGTTGATGTTAATTTAAGTAATTACTTTTCTGTTCTACATATAACTCTATCTGAAAGCAAAGATATTAGATATTAGATTCAAGAAAACATATTAGATATTAGATTCACTATCTGTAGTTACCCCTTAAGAAAAGGGGTTCCAGGGACGCCTGGGTGGCTCAGTTGGTAAAGCAGCTGCCTTCGGCTCAGGTCATGGTCCCAGCGTCCTGGGATCGAGTCCCACATTGGGCTCCTTGCTCGGCAGGGAGCCTGCTTCTCCCTCTGCCTCTGCCTGCCATTCTGTCTGCCTGTGCTTGCTCTCTCTCCCTCTCTCTGACAAATAAATAAAATCTTAAAAAAAAAAAAAAAGAAAAGGGGTTCCACTTATGTACATTGGATTAATTGTCCAGTATAGTTTAGTGAGCAGGTAGGACTCTCAGTCCATAAAATGTGTAAATAATATGACTTTGCAATTTAGTTACTATTTTAAATCCTTAAAACAAGGATGAGTTATATTTCATTTTGTTAGAGTTTCCTTTTTTCCAAAAGGCTATGGCTAATTTCTGGTGCTTACATAGTGCCAAGTCTTTGCTGGGAGGGTGGTACTCTTGAATCACCTGTCTATTTAAGAATTGGCTAACGTCATTATGATCTGTTGCCTCCAAAATCACAGTTTTCTTTCAAAGTGTTCCCTGTTCCTCTCTGCATGGCTTCTCAGGAACTAGAAGCCCTCTCTAGTACTTCTGTGCAATGTCCCAAAACTACAAACAGATTTGCACTTTTGACATATAAAACCTACATTCATAGTGTGCATTTTCTGGTTTTCAACCTCTTGCATACCCCCCTTTTAGAGGAACCTGACTTCTGATCAGTTGTTTCTTTTAAGTGTGAAGGAAGAAAAGAGAAAATACCATGTAAGGATGAAAGTTAATATTTCAAACATAGTTCTTACACAGGAATTTGTGCACAATCATCCCCAGACCACATTCCCAGACCCTCCCTTTATCTGCCCAAGACATTAGGGGTTTGAAGATCCAAACCACAAATATGGTAATACATGAGGGGCTCACCTTTATGAGGAGAAGACCCTTCTGTATTCAATGGGGTAGGGCCATTGAGCTATATTCATAATCTCTCTGTAGTTGTGCAGAATTTTCCTCTTTTGCAGAAGTTTTAAATGGAGAAGACAAGTATGCAGAAAGGACCCAAGATTCTGAAGGTAGCATTTTCACTGGCAGAGCTTATGCACTGAATGTTTTCTGAGTTTTCTTTTTATTGGTTTGTACTTCTTTTGGTCTTACAAACAAGACCAGGTTGAGAATATGAAAAACAGTTCTCTTTTATCACTGTGTTTTATGTTTGTCTAAAAATATGAAATCATTATACAGAGACATAGGACATGGAAAGGAATTCAGCATGAAATGGAAACTTCCTAGACTACTCTTAAATGGACCATTTGTATAGGATGATCTTATGCATCTAAATCTATAGCTATATCTAAATCCTAATTCTTTTAAATCATCTTAAGTTATATTGCGTTTCAGGCTGAAACACTGTTTTTGTTTTTTTAAATTTATTTATTTGACGGACAGATCACAAGTAGGCAGAGAGGCAGGCAGAGAGAGAGAGGAGGAAGCAGGCTCCCTATTAAGCAGAGAGCCAAATGCGGGGCTGTATCCCAAGATCCTGGGACCATGACCTGAGCCAAGGCAGAGGCTTTAACCCACTGAGCGACCCAGGCACCCATGACTGAAACACTATTGATAAGCATTCTAATATGAGCAGCTATCAGAAAAATCCTTGAGGTAGGAGAATGCTACAGATCTTCTATTTTATCCTCCTCACCTTTAATTTGTTTTTAATAAGGTATGTCATTGGCTAACATGAAGGAAACTGTGGGTGTGATATGTACCCACACATCGAAATACATACTTCAGATAAACACACAGAGGCCATAACTGAGGCCCATAGTTAGGTGAGATCCAAGATATTATTTATTCATCTCACATCTCATGGTTAGAGGCCATGTTTGCCACCAACTTGAAGGCATGTCATTGAAGTGCTAGCACTCACCTTACCCATGACCAAAACACTCCATCATTAGAATAAACTGATTTCTTTGCCTGAGTTTCCATCTGCCAGGCCTCAGTCCTCATTTTTATCTTACAACATAAGTCATTTAAGTATAAACTCACAGGTGTTCTCCATCTTATAAATAAGTAAGTCTTAAAGAAAAAAAAAGAAGAAGAAACATGAAGGAGTAAAAGATACATTAATTTTGAGAACACTGAGATCATGAGTCCCTAGGGTTGCTTACTATGCGTTTGTGGGAAGTGGTGTGGGAAGGAGAAGATGATGAACCACAAAGTTCATGGGGAAATGAGTCATATTATAATTTAATTCTGAGCATCAAATATTGGTGATGTAGTAAATGCACAAGTATAAATGACTTATGTCATTTATATGACATATATATTGGACTATTCAGCAGACATTTGTCAGAAGTTCTAAGTAGAAGGTTTGAAATATTTCTGTAGAATATTATTTACTATTCTTGCTCTGATAAAATAAAGGGGGAAAAAACCCTATAAATACCTGCACTGAATTACTCCTATCTGCCCCCTCCCAAATCTTGATATCTCTTTCCTCTACCTCTCCTTTTGTAAAATTTCAGAAAAGAAAAAATCGAGGAAATAAAAAGTAGAAACATGAAGATGGGACACCTGGGTGGTTTAGTCAGTTGAGCGTCGCTTGGTTTGATCAGATGACGATCTCATGGGTCATGAGATCAAGCAGGAAGTCTGTTTGAAGATTCTCTCCCTCTGCCCCTCCCTCCACTCACAGGTGTTCTCCATCTTATAAATAAGTAAATCTTAAAGAAAAAAAAAGAAGAAGAAACATGAAGGAGTAAAAGATACATTAATTTTGAGAACACTTGAGATCATGAGTCCCTATGGTTACTTACTATGCGTTTGTGGGAAGTGGTGTGGGAAGGAGAAGATGATGAACCACAAAGTTCATAGGGAAATGAGTCATATTATAATTTAATTCTGAGCATCAAATATTGGTGATGTAGTAAATGCACAATTAATTGGGAAAGTAGATTGCATGTACTAAAAATCAAGCTTTACATGACTTTTTTCTTAGAGCACAATTACTGTGATGCTTTATAGGGACACCATGGAAATGCAAATAAGTTGTTTTACAGATTTTAACCAAATTGTACGTTTTTATGTTGAGGCTCAAAAGAATTGACTCAATTAAGCTAACACATTGACAGAAACAGATAACCATGTGACAAGATAGCATATATAAAAAATTAAAAGCAGCTACTTATTTTGTTTTTACATTTTATTTTACTCTAGGTCTGAGCAATGAGAGAGTTCATACAAATCTTGGCGACACTGGCTTTATAAATATGTCTTCTAAAGGGGGTTATTTGCTCTCCAGTCTTACATCTGTCACTCTGAATACAAAAGGACTGTGCAGGTTTGGGGCAGCTTGTTATGTTTATTTTCACCAATATCCAAATGTGTGAATATAAGAAAGTTAATGTTTTAGAAAACAGTTTGTTTTTGTTCTTTTATAGTAGGCATGCATTTTTATATCAATCTGTTTCAGAATAAACCATATTTCATCCAGAAATTGTATGCTTCAAAGACTGTGCTGTTGGTCAATGCACATATTTCATTTTCTTGCATTAAGACCTAACATTAAGCAAAAAAATCTGCAAAACTTTTTTGTTTTATGTTATTTGCACGACAAGACATTTATTCTTAATAAAGTAAGAAAGAAGCATTATGTATTTTAAAATACGAGTCATTATATATTTGCATTTTAATGCAAATACACAATGATTGAGGGTATGTAATTGAAATCACTTCTGTAACAATTGAAATACTTAATTATACTGTTGGTTCCACATGCAGGTATAATTATATTAAAGTCTATTTCTTTCCTTTTGGCTTTTATTTTCTTGTAAAAATCATGGGCACTTTTGATAATATTCAGTTGTTTTGGTTATTAAGTTCTACTGACTAAAAATTGTTCATCAAAGTCATATTAAATATAAAGAACTTCTAAAAGTTAGCCCTGGAGATGTAGTAAATTTTTAGGCATTTTGTATTCAACATTCAAATAGAAAATCTGTTCACTTTTTAAATAAAAAATGAGAGAAAAAATGGAATTCAGCCTCCAATGAGAGCCTGCTTTCTATGAAGAAAATGTATTGATTTTATCATGGTCTTATGAACAATGTCAAGTTGTAATTAAGTATTTGCTGAATAACTTTCATAAGGTGATTTTGCAGGCCTGGAGATCACAGAGACCATAACCTTCCTAATAGTATCCAGACCTGCAGTTAGCACCTGTGTCTGAATCAGAAACAAACTAAGCCCCAATAGTCTTGATCATATAGATGAAATTATCTTTTCATCTATAGGCTAATTAATTCAATACTAGCATAAGATTTTCACATTTGATTTGCATCTTGCACTGATTGTGTTAATTGGTACACTGGAATAACCCCTGGTGACTGGCCCTCTATTTAGTGATTGTACAGCTTGCTTAGTTCATCAGACTCCCTCCTATATTCCCACTCTCCCCTCACGGCAACCACATTCATGTAGGTCAGTCCGTGCAGCTACTCACATAACTTTTATTATTCGTTCCACACATCTCTGCTTAATATATCTTTGGTTTGCAAACTAATGTTTTCCAAATTTCCTAGAGAGGGTCATTTTCTCCTGAAATGGCAAAACATTTTTTTTTAATATTTTAAGGGATTATCATGAGAATCCAATGAGAAAAATTTAGTAATACTCGTCCATCAACTTGATAAAGGCCTAAAATGTTCAAGGCATTGTAAGCCTCAGTCATATTTTTAAATGAAAAGGTCATAGCCTCTGAATAGATAGGTATTTTCTCTAGTTCCCAAGGAAAGTAGATTGCAAGTGTGCTCCCGGAATACTGCTTTGTTTTGATCTGTAATTCTGAATACCCACGTGACATATTTTCTTGGCATGCTAGGCTGAACAGTCCATGAACTTCATGTTGCCCTTAGCTTAAGTCTAGACTACAAACATGCCTACACAGATTGTTCTTAGCCCCTTTTCCCCTGAATGTTACCCTGTTCACACTTGGTCAGTTAAAGTGGGAGGAACCCCTGTGCCTTATCACCTCACTTCCAAGGAAAAAACATTTAGTGGGAGAAAGCAGGGAAAGTGGGTACTTTTAAACACTTTATTACTCTTGGGAAATTTATCATTATTGTAGTAGAACTGGAGATGAGGATATCAGATTCTCACGATAGGATAGGAAGGGTGTCAACTGTTAAAGTTTAAAAATGTTCTTTAGATTTTATTTTTTATCTCTCCCTGAATCTCCTCTCCACTCTATGTCCATTGGGGAATATAAATATAGAAAATAGTCACCCAGGAGAGGATGCTGCTAAGCTCTTTGAAAACCCTATATTCTTCAACATAGGGGGTTTTATTTTTTTCCATTTTGTTTTATTTCTTTTCAGTGTTCCAGAATTCAGTGTTTATGCACCATACCCAGTGCTCCGTACAATATATGCCTTCCATAATACCCACCACCAGGCTCCCCCAACACCCCATCCCCCTCCACTCTGAAGCCCTCAGTTTTTTTCTCAGAGTCCATAGTCTCTCATGGTTTGTCTCCCCCTCCAATTTTCCCCATCTCACTTCTCCTCTCCATCTATCAATATCCTCCATGTTATCCCTATGCTCCACAAGAAAGTGAAACCATGTGATAATTGACTCTCTTTGCTTGACTTATTTTACTCAGCATAATCTCTTCCAGTCCCATCCATGTTGATACAAAAATTGGGTATTCATCCTTTCTGATGGAGCATAATACTCCATTGTATATGGACCATATCTTTTTTATCCATTTGTCCATTGAAGGGCATCTTGTTTTTTTTCCACAGTTTGGCAACTGTGGCCATTGCTGCTATTAACATTGGCATACAGGTGGCCCTTCTTTCCACAGATCTGTATCTTTGGTGTAAATAGCCAGTGGTGCAATTGCAGGGTCATAGGGTAGCTCTATTTTTAATTTCTTAAGGAATCTTAACACTGTTTTCCAAAGTGGCTGCACCAACTTGCATTCCCACCAACAGTGTAAGAGGGTTCCCCTTTCTCCATATCCTCTCCAATACACGTTGTTTACTGTCTTGTTAATTTTGGCCATTCTAACTGGTGTAAGGTAAAATCTCATTGTGGTTTTGATTTGAATCTCCTGATGGCTAATGATGATGTGCCGTTTTTCATGTATCTGTTAGCATTTGTATGTCTTCTTTGGAGAACGATTCTGTTCATGTCTTCTGCCAATTTTTGGATGTGATTATCTGTCTTGCGTGTGTTGAGTTTGAGGAGTTCTTTATAGATCTTAGATATCAGCCCTTTGTCTGTAGTGTCATTTGCGAATATCTTCTCCCATTCTGTGGGTTGCTTCTTTGTTTTGTTGACTGTTTCCTTTGCTGTGCAGAATCTTTTGATCTTGATGAAGTCCCAAAAGTTCATTTTCACTTTTGTTCCATTTGCCTTTGGAGACATAGCTTGAAAGAAGTTGCTGTGGCCTACATCGAAGAAGTTACTGCCTATGTTCTCCTCTAGGATTCTGATGGATTCCTGTCTCACGTTGAACTCTTTCATCCGTTTTGAGTTTATCTTTGTGTACGGTGTAAGAGAATGGTCGAGTTTCATTCTTCTACACATAGCTGTTCAATTTTCCCAGCACCATTTATTGAAGAGATGGTTTTTTTTTCCACTGTATATTTTTTCCTGCTTTGTCGAAGATTATTTGATCATAGAGTTGGGCTCTCTACTCTGTTCCACTGGTCTATGCACCTGTTTTTATGCCAGTACCATGCTGTCTTGGTGAACACAGCTTTGTAGTAAAGCTTGAAATCAGGCAACGTGATGCCCCAGCTTCGTTTTTCTTTTTCAACATTTCCTTAGCAATTCAGGGTCTCTTCTGGTTCCATACAAATTTTAGGATTGTTTGTTCTAGCTCTTTGAAAAATGCCGGTGGAATTTTGATCAGGATGGCATTGAAACTATAGATTGTTCTAGGCAATATAGACATTTTAACAATGTTTATTCTTCTGACCCATGAGCATGGAATCCTCTTCCATCTTTCTGTTCTTCTTCAATTTCTTTCATGAGTGTTCTGTGGTTCCTCAAGTACAGATCCTTTACCTCTTTGGTTAGGTTTATTCCCAGGTATCTTATGGTTCTTGGTGCTGTAATAAATGGAATCAGTTCTCTAATTTCCCTTTCTATATTTTCATTGTCAGTGTAAAGAAAGAAACTGATTTCTGTACATTTATTTTGTATCCTGCCACATTACTGAATTGCTGTATGAGTTCTAATAATTTGTGGTGGAGTCTTTTGGGTTTTCCAGATAAAGTATCGTGTCATCTGTGAAAAGGAAGAATTTGACTTCTTCACGGGTAAATCAAATACCTTTTATTTCTTATTGTTGTCTGGTTGCTCTAGCTAGACCTTCTAGTACTATGTTGAACAACACTGGTGAGAGTGGGCATCCTTGTGTTTCTGATCTCATATAGAAGGTTATCAGCTTTTCCCCATTGAAGATGATATTCACTGTGGGTTTTTCATAGATAGACTTCATGAAGTTGAGGAATGTTTCCTCTGCCCCTATACTTTGAATAATTTTAATCAGGAATGGATGCTTTTTCTGCATCCATTGAGAGGACCATGTGGTTCTTCTCTCTTCTTTTATTGATTTATTTTATTACATTGATTGATTTGGGAAAATTGAAACACCCTTGCATCCCATGAATAAATCCCACCTGGTCATAGTGGATTATCTTTTTAATGTACTGTGTCATTCAATGCTCCTGTTTCCTTATTAATTTTCCGTTTGGATGATCTGTCTATTACTGAGGGTGGAGTGTTAAGATCCCCGACTATTAATGTATTCATATCAATATGACTCTTTGTCTTGATTAATGGTTGTCTTATGTAGTTAGCTGCTTCCATCTTGGGGGCATACATATTTATAATTGTTTCTTCTTCTTGGTGGATAGACCCTTTACGAATGATGTAGGGTCTTTCTTTATCTCTGACTACAGTCTTCAGTTTAAAGTCTAATTTATCTGATATGAGATTCACTACCCCAGCTTTCTTTTGAGGCCCATTGGCATGAAAGATTCTTCTCCATCCCTTCACTTTCAGTCTGAATGTATCTAAGGTTCAAAATGGATCTCTTGTAGACAACATATGGATGGGTCCTGTCGTTTTACCCAATCTGCAACCCTGTGCCATTTTATGGGAGCGTTTAGGCCATTCACGTTGAGAGTGATTATTGAAAGATATGTTTTTATTGACATTTATTGACTGTGAGGTCCTTGTTTCCATAGATTGTTTCTGTAAATTTCTGTTCTATGACACTCTTGGGTTCTTTTTTCTTTTATAGAACCCCCTTAATATTTCTTGTAGTGCCGGCTTGGTGGTCACATACTGTTTTAAACCTTGCTGGTCTTGGAAGCTCTTTAACTCTCCATCCATTTTAAATGTCAGCCTTGCTGGATAAAGTATTCTTGGCTGTATGTTCTTCTCAGTTAGTGCTCAAATATGTCTTGCCAGCCCTTTCTGGCTTGCCAGGTTTCTGTGGACAGGTCTGACATTATTCTGATGGACCTTCCTCTGTATGTAAGGAATCTCTTCCCCCTAGCTGCTCTCAAGAGCTCTTGTCTAAAATTGTGATTCATCAGTTTCACAATCAAGTGTCTCAAGGTCTTTGTAGATTCTATGATCTTGGGGGTGATCTTTCTGCCTCTAGGACGGGAATGCTCATTCCATTCCCCAGAGTTAGTCAATGCTTACTGAGTTCCTAAAAGCATGGAATACTTTTCTAGATGTAGTGAGAGGTAATAAAATGTATTAAAGGCACCAATCCTTGAAAACAGTTTATAATCATTTGGGGAAGATAAGATAGTAATTTTTGATTTTCCAGGCTGCCTATTCAATTCTGTTTCACGCTCCATTTGATGACAGTGAATGCATCACCTCTCAGACAGATGTAAATAGCTAGCAACATGGCAGAGTAATTAAGAGCAGGCTCTTGAAATAAAATGTCTGAATCTAAATCTTGGCTTTGCAATTTACTAGCTTTGAAAAGTTTGGCCTCTGTTTTCGTATCTGTAAAATGGGGATAAAAATTAATACTCATCTCAAAAGGTTATTCACAGGATTGGAGAGATGATCTTTGCTAAGGGGGTAGCATAGAGTCAGCATATAATAAATGCCAACTTTTTTTTTTTTTAATAAATGCCAAAATTGCCCTACTTGACTTGTTACCTTAAGATTTCTATTTTCATGCCTTAACTGAGCTTCATTAATTGAAAGAATGTTTCTAACTTCTACTAGACTAGATTAAATGAAGATCTGGGTTTTGTCAATAGTGTACTTAATTAAGCAGATCAGACAACAGTATCAATAAGCACTTGAAAGAGACCTTGTTATGGATAAACTTAAGGATACATAATATGGTATGTAAGGAAATGACTAAGCATGTGCTGGGCTCTTTCAGAAGATTATCTCATGATGCATGGCTGCTGTCTTATTGAACTCTGATGTATTCAAGTTACAGTATATATTTTTTTCGAGTTGCTACCTGCAGCACTGATTCACTTGACACAGCAGGACAGGCACGCTGGTTGTCCTAGGTTACCAATATATAATTTGTTACCTTCTCATTTCTGCATAAGATAATTTGACTCTTTATTTCTATACATTTGCTGAAGAGGACATTTGAATAATATAGGCTCAGAGTTGGAAGAGAGTTTATATGCCTTCTAGTCCATACCATTAGATGCGATTGAAACCCTTTTTTTTTTTCCTCTCTTACCTTCTTTGCCTAGTGAGCAGGTTTAGAGGCAGAGGCAAGGAGTGGGGTATATCCTGCAGAGGGATATGGTAGGTTGTCCTGGAAAGATCAAGGGCCTTCAGGTCAATGACAACATTTTTTTTTTTTTAAGATTTTATTTATTTGACACACAGAGAGGGAAAGTGAGAGGGGAGAAGTAGGCAGACCATCAGGCAGAGGGAGAAGCAGGGTCTTTGCTGAGCAGGGAGCCCAATGTGGGGCTTGATCCCAGGACCCCAGCATCACAACCTGAACCAAAGGCAGCCGCTTACCCAACTGAGCCACCCAGGCACCCTGCAATGACATTTTTGCGGATACCCTCGACTCTGCCTTGAGCCTCCAAAGATGGCTAAAATTTTTGTTACAATTTCTGTAACTGTGACATTTGTCATAGCAGTCCCCTCTCTAGATAGAACACTACTCTCCTTTCCATTCAAATATCTTTCTTTACCACTCAGAAAAATAATCACATTTAAAAAATTCTATCTGAGTGGGTGATTAGTTTCATCATTGTGTTCTCTATGGATGCAAAGTATTTCGGATGTCAGTATACAATTAAGACAGAAAAAAAAAAAAAAAAAAAGAAAGAACCCAAAATGTAAAAAGTCTATAGCAGTATCAAAATTGGATAGTCTCTTAATGGCAATTAAGAGAATATTTTTCAAATTTTTGTTACTTTTGTTTTGAAAGTACCCATATAGCGGAAACACTGCAAGCATTTTGTTAAGCTGTGCTTTTTTAAATGCTGCTTTTTATGAAGCTTTAAAATGGATTTGGTATCAACATACTAAAGACTCCGACACTAAACAGTACCAAGGTATCAGCTGCCATTACTGTGACATGGAGATTTACGCCTAAAAATATCTCACACAGAAGTGAGGGAGAGACAATACAGACAGCTTTGTCACTTAGACATCATCTCATAGTACATAGGCCTAGCTGCTATGCTCATTATAAGATGATTCCCCCAATTTAGGGAGACTAGAATTCTCCAATTAAATGCTTACTATCTGTGGATGGCACTAGCTTTGGTGTTACTTTAACTTCTCTTTGTAGGGCTTTGTGATCTAGTCACTTCCTCTTAGCTTTCTGCTTTTAAATGTTTGTCTTTGCACTTTGGCTTCATATTGTTTATCAGCAACAAAAGCAGCTTAGTGCCAAATGTGTAATACATTACTCAATACACCTCAGCTTTTGTAAACCAAAGAATCAATGCAGCTGCATCATTCCACCTTTGACTTGCTGTGCTCAACAGAAATAATGTGTGTAAAATGGTATTATATAATGAAACCGCTTCTACCATTTTGACAACAGCCACAGGGCCCTGAACAAAGCAAGGTGATTGGTAATCTTGCTTACTCCTTTTTTTTTTTTTAAATATTTTACTTATTTATTTGAAAGAGATCACAAGTAGGCAGAGAGGTAGGTGGGGGGGGGGGGGGGGGCGGGGGGAAGCAGGCTCCCCGCTGTGTAGAGAGCCTGATGCAGGGCTCAATCCCTGGACTCTGAGACCATGACCTGAGCCGGAGGCAGAGGCTTTGACCTACTGAGCCACCCAGGCGCCCCAATCTTGCTTACTCCTTAACTTCCCTCTGTCCTTCAGTAAACTGGCCAAGTGGTGGGGTAGGTAGCACCAGCTTCCCCCAGTCAGCATTATTCTCTCTCCTCTCTATGTCCCAGATTTTTGTCTTTTTCCATCTCTAATTCTAGACTTTAGCCTTTCACCTGGCTCAGAGTTTTGCCTTCACATTTTGAAATAAGATGACAAAGAAGAGGAAATTAGAATGCACCCCGGAGAGAGTTCTCTCAAAATGCAATTCTTTCTCTTCACTTACCTTCAATTTTTCTTTCCTCTCTTGTTTCAAACTAAGTGCATCCTTATTCTCTACGATTCAAATAAGATAAAACATCTAATAAAAAAAACAACAGTTACCTAACATTTGTCTGGACCCTGTCTCCTTCTACTGTCAGTTTCATGTGGGGTGGTGTGGGAAGGAGAGTGAAGAAGGAAGAGTAGAGGTCTTGGAAGCTGGAGGGAGAAATGGATGGAGGTTTCCAAAGGGGATTTTGGAGACCAGAAATCCTGGTAGAAAAAAAATGCCTGATAGAGTGGATTTTTATTTGTGACACAAAAACCAGTGCTGATTTTTGCTTCCAGGTTGATTCAAGGGAAAGAAAGGCTACCCTTGAAGCCAAGCCACATTGGTTTAGAATCAGAAACTGAATACAATGTAAAGCCCATTAAAATACTTCCTCCAGATGCCTCTCTTTCTCCTTTTATTTCTGCCACCATTCAAAAGATTTCTATGAGCCTAGCCTCTTTCCCAGCCTAATTTAATCTCTGTTCCTTTCAGTTCCACCACAAAATTAATCTTCCTAAAACACTATTTAGATGACACTCCTCTGGTCAAACATCCTGGAAGCAGGGAGACTTGGCTGCCCTCTGCTTAAGTTTGAAGTGTAATATTATTAGCCTGTCAATGAAAGACTGTAATATATCCTTGACCCTCAATCATTTACCCAATGGTTCTCCATTAGTTATCTTCTGCTGCAAAAAGACTGAGCATTTTATCTAACTGAGTATGGTTAAAGATGTTTCCAGACCACATTGATTTGCCAATAAGGACTTGTTAAGAAGTAGAATCCAAATCATTGGAATAAGTTCCTTTCCTATGTGAGCATTCTGTTCTTCTGTAATACCATTTATATCCTCTACATGTCAGCTAACCAGTGATATATTAGCAAAAATTGCATTAATGTAATTTTTTCATATATAAATATATATATATATATATATATATATATATATATATATTCTATATTCCTTCTATGGTTCCTTCTTTCTCCAAATTGTCCTCTTAGTCAGTGGTTCTGAAAGTGTTGTACCCAAAGCATCACTTGGGAACTTGTGAAAAAAATGCTACTTCTCAGGCCTTACCTAGGACCTAGGATTAGAATCTCTGGTGGTGAAGTTCAGACATTTGTTTTTTTTAACAAATAATCCATCTGATTTTTATGTAAGCAACCTTTGAGGGCCACTACTCCAATACCTGTCAGTTCAGAGTTCATTTTCCAAAATTAAGATTTGGGATAAAAAAATACTTTTCTGGGTCATACCTACTACAGAAAAATTGAACCTGAGTTATTAATGTCTATTAAGAATATAAGACAATGGCACACCTGGGTCACTTAGTCGGTTAAGCATCTACCTTTGGCTCAGGTCATGATCTCCAGGTCCTGGGATTGAGCTCCATGTCAGTGAGGATTCTGCTTCTCCCTCTCTCTCTGCCCCTCTCCACCTTGTGCATGCTCTCTCTCTTTCTCAAATAAATAAATCTTTAAAAAAAGAATATGAGGCACTACCTGAAAATTTTGGAAAGTGAACCCCATACATACTGGGGTTCACTTTCAAATAGATAAAATCATATACACATACATCTAAAAATTTAGTATCACCATTCTTTTTCAGGTATGGTTTAAAGAGCTTTAAGAATATTATCTCCTTCAATCCTCGAAGTAAATAAATGAAAAAAGCAATACCCATATAGTTTAAGTAAACTAACAAACATTACAAAGCTAGTTGGGAAAAAGCAGGAATTTGAATCAAGTAATATAGTATTCCATGCTTTCAACCATTACTTTGTGTTACCTATTAAGCAAATGTCCTCTACTTAGGATTATTTTATTTTCAAAAACATAATTGTGTCATCTTAATCAGAATTTCAAACATTTATGTAAAACTTGGAGTATTCCCCCATCATGTTTTATTTGATCTTTGTTTACTTCCAATTGATAGTAGCTAAGTTGAGGTTTATTACAGCTATATAATAAGCTTGTGTAATTTTTGGGTTGTTTGAGCACATCTGCTTTTGAGATAAAGGTACTTTGTCTAATACTTTTATAAAAAAATTGTCAATGTAAATTCACTGACAAAGAGGTTAGTATTTAGTTTTAATGTATATCAGACGATTGAAGACTGTAGGTTTTTATTCCATGCAGACACAGTGATAGTAAATAAATCATTTCAGAGGTTAAATATAAAAATCATGTTATTTACCAACTAGTAAATACCACCATTTTCTTTTCTAGGGTTAATAAGTAGAATCTTTCTCTACAACATAGCTAATATATTTTAGTATTTGTAAAGGTACTAATATGTAGTGTATTAGAAATAAATTACAAATTGAATTGTTACGCAGATTTAGAGTATAATCTTTGTTAGCTACATGTGTTAGCATGAATTGCTTTGCAGCATATCAAACAGAAATCTGATGGAAATTAACATGAGCAAACATTCAGTAGATGGTCTTGGACCAGTCAATCTAGAATGTAGCTATTTTAAAGATTCGTTTTAAATGCAAATAGAAGCAACTGATTTCATTTAGTAAATATTAAAGTTAGAATATTTTTTTGGAAAGTCATCCATCAACCCACTTTCATTTTAACACTGTGTTAAAAACAATGGCTTTTTTCCCACTCACTGTCCAATGCAAAGGCGTTTGAAGATATAAATCAGTAATTCAAAAGTGCTGTGAGGGTAAAGGGCCTCTTGGGGATTCAATCACCATTTGATTTAATGTTGACTGTTTAATCATATTATCAACTTCTCCAACAGGCCTGCATAATTGCCTCCTTAGCAGAAAAGAGCGAACAGCTTACCTTGCAATTCCAGGTCCTTAAGAAGCCCATTACATTCCTGAAAACATCAAAAAATTTGTCAGCACTTCCATTATCAACTTCCTTTTCTAGAGTTGGTAGCTGGCTATAAAATTTTTCTCAGGACTTAAAATTGACATTTAATGATTTGACATGGAATAAATGTTATACTCTGGGAGAGGGTGGGGTTCTTTTGCTGTGTAATTCAAATTAGGTAAATTGTTATTTCCCAGAATATGGCAAGGCATCGTAATAATCACTGCTATTTATTTAGTGCCTATTTCCTGCCAGGAATGTTATATATACACTATATTGAATTCTTTATAGCTAACTCAGTAAAGAAGATGGTGTTATCCTTAGTTTACAGATGAGGAAACTGATGCTTAGAGCAGTAAAGCTCCAAGTTTCTTAGTTTGTACGTTAGGCAACTGAGCTTAAGGGCAAGTTTATTGTACCACAGAGCTCATACTATGGGACTGTTGGTTAACCTCCCCCAAGCAGGTCTGGTAAGCACAAGGAACAAGAGCTAACAATAAAAGATAGGATCTTAGCAATTCAGCAGTCAACTTATTTCACCTCAATTGCCAAAGGCAACTGTCTCATTTCCTAGCCAATTATACCTCCTATGGATATTTTTGCTGCCCATCTTGAAGGGAAAAATTATACTATTAAGTCAGAATTAGAAAAAGACATTCCACTCTTGACAGCTTGCCATGTTTCCACAACAAACACCTATATGATTAGAGAAAATGAAATTTGGAAATAATTACTTTAATCTGAAATGTGAATGAATCAGTGTAGGTGTTTTTATTAAAAAGTTCACAATAGTTATAATTCACTAACAATCATCTCCCACATAAGTTCTCCATGACTTCTTTAGTAAAAGCTCTGTAAATACTTTCTCACAGAGAAAGTTGAGGCACCTGACATCAAGGCTAATATGACAGATCACATGGCTCAGCATGTTGGAAATTTATTTTAACTTACAAATACATCTAAAATTATCGGTGAGTAAGTGCTGAATAGTGTTGATGGTTATGCTAATTCTGTGGCATCCTGACTTTGGGGGTGAAAGCAAATTCAGAGACAAGAAAAATGACATTTCTATTTTTAAAAAGGCAGAATATGTTGCCCTGACTGAAAATTTTGTTTCTGCCCATTGTGCTTCTATGTTTCCAACTATGACCACCATCATCATCAATATCAAGGGTTTATTAGGTATCTATTAGGTGAGTAGTGCTATACATGTTGTCCTTAGAAGGAAGTTAAGGCAGACTCTTATCACCTTGATGTACCTTGTGTGTCCAAGGCCTATTGATTTGATTTTTTAGTCTGTCTTCATGATTAATTGTGAAGTGACCAATTTAATAACTAGGCAGGACTGAAAATTTAACAGTGAGAATAGCCAAATTGCCTCTAGCCATGTCCTTTAAGATTGTCAACATTTAGCATCGCACCCTGACTCCATGATGCTTTAAATTCATTAGAGAGACAATACCATCAGCAGAGACATAGGGATAACCAACTCTTAATAAAACCAAGGCTTATTTTGTGTAGGGAAGAGCTGATTTTTCAATTTTTGATTGAGAGGATCTGATTAGAAATCTTAAGCTGATTAGAAATCTTTAGATGATATTTAGATGATAGGTATAAATTTAATTGGGTTTTATGTCCCCAGGCTATTTATAATTTAGTAGCGGCTGAAAGGAAACCTGTATAAAAACAAAGATTTTAACAGTTATTTTCAGTGCCTAAACTGGAGGGTTTTAGTCACCTGAGGGAAAGTGAGACTCAAACACATAGTACGTCTTATAAAAGAAAGTCATTATTGAAAGCAGTAATGTTTTAGCAGACATACTTTATCAGAGAAGCTGACCCAGTTTTCCTGGCCAAAAGGTCACTGGGAAGCTTGTTCCTTGGTAAGCAGGGTGGTTCTTACAGCCACAGCAGCAGACAAATCTGGGTTTGAATTTATATTCTTTTCCCCTGAATAAAGACATGAGTGATGAACCATGTATCTCTTATATATTTTCCATTTTCTCATAAATCTTTGATGAGTTCCAGAACCCTGTCGATTGTGGACCTCCTAGGAAGTGAGTGGGTTGATTAGGAAGCCCCAAGTTGCTGGATTAAAAAAGAAAATGCCTCTGATTCTGAAATCTGTGTCAGGACAAGTTGTCTTACGCCATTTGGTTTGTCTGTGTCTGATCCTTGTTGGGTGCTCTGCACATATGAATTCTCCCCAGTCAGGGTTTTGTCTTAAGTGCAGAAAACGGACATCTGATTTTTTAGTTGTCTTAACTGTGTTTTTGTCCCTGCCTGATGGTCTTAGAGAACTGCTTAATACAAAGCAAAGAACAAAATTTTAGGGCAAGTATACATGTGTGTCTGCTTCAGAATAGCTTCTTGTTGTTATACCTGACAAGGTCTTGGTTGGTCAAGGTTGAATTCTTCCTACACAAGGTCAGAGAATAGTCTGACCAGCAATGGTTATGGCCTCAAGGAACCACAAAGGGGCGACAGTGATCCATCCTGGTGATTCAAAACCCCCAATTCTGCTCTTCTGTGAAGGAGGTGAAGTAGAAGCTGAGGTAGGTTATGTTGACATTTAGTATGATAGACTGGCTAAATGCTCGTCACAACCATTTCTTCTTTTCGGGCACGTATTAGTTCACATTTCTCAGTTTCCTTTGCAGAGAGAAGTGACGCTATGACTGACTTCTGGCCAGCAAAATCTGAATGGACATAATATGAAATGTTTCCATGTCTGAGACATGAAATTCTTCTTCCTGTGAAATTTCCTAATAATTAGTGATGTTGAGCCATCTTTTCATATAACAGTTGATCATACATATATCTTTTATTGAAGAAATGGCTATTAAAAGTTTTTTACCCATTTTTAAATTAGGTTTTTGGTGTTTTGCCATTGAGTTATACAAGCTCTCATATTATTTTTATATTAATTTCTTATCACATATCAGACTGGCAAACGCTTTTTACTATAGGTTGCCTTTTCATTTTGTCGATCATTTCCTGTGTGATGCAGATTTAGTGTGATATAGTCCCATTTGTCTATTTTGGCTCTTATTGTCTGTACTTTTGGTGTCATATCCAAAAGCATCATTAATAAGAACAATATTGGGAAGCTTACTCGTTACATTTTTTTCTAGGAGTTTTACAGTTTCAGGTCTTATGTGTAAATCCTTAATCTGGAGAAATGGCTAATAAATACATGAAAGATGCTCAGTGTCACTATTCATCAAGGGAACACCTGTTAGGATTAGTATTGGAGAAGATATGTGGAAAGTAGAGCAATTATGCATTTTTGGTAGGAATGCAAAATGATACAGCCACTATGGAAAATAGTATGGAGGTTCCTCAAAAAATTCAAAATAGAACTACCCTAAAATCTATCAGTACTACTTCTGGGTGTACATCTAAAGAATTAAAGTCAGGATCCGTAAGAGATATCTACACTACCGTGTTCATTGCATCATTATTCACATTAGCCAAATATGAAAATGATTAAATGTCCATCAGCAGACGAATGGTTAAAGAATATATTTTAGATACACAAAATTGAGTTATTCAGCCTTCAAACAAGAAGGATATTCTGCCATATGCAACAAGGTGGATGAACCTGCACAACATTATGGTAAATGAAATAATAAACCACAGAAGAACAAATATCACATGATTCCAATTATATAAAATATATAAAATAATCAAGCTCATAGAAGCAGAGAATAGAATGATTGGTGTTAGAGGTTGAGGGAAGGGGGAAATAGAGAGCTGTTCAGTGAGTATAAAATTTTAGTTATGCAGGACAAATAGGTTATAGAGATGTGCTGTACAACATCGTGACTGTAGTTCATAATACTATATTGTACACAAAATTTTAAGAGTGTGGGTCATGTATAAGTCTTCTTCCTACAATAAAAAAAAAATAACAAAATAACAAAAACCCTCTTGTGCAGAATTCTTTATACTCTTTTCCCACTCCAAAAGCTTGAGGTGGGGCATGTGGATGGCTTAGTTGGTTGGACATCTGCCTTTGGCTCAGGTCATGATCCCAAGACCCTGGGATCGAGCCCGACATTGGGCTCCCTGCTCAGGGGGTAGTCTTCCTCTCCCTCTCCATCTGCCTCTCCCCTAGCTCATGCTCTCTCTCTCGCTCTCTCTCTCTCTTTTCCTCTCAAATAAATAAAACCTTAAAAAAATAACAAAAAAATAGAAAAGCTTGAGGCAAAGTCGGAAGGAAACTGAATCCCTGGATAAGATCTTTGAGCCGATCAGGAAAATCAAAGGCAAACTTTAAATGACTGAGGAATAAAATTCTGTGATGTAAAAATGCTGAGCTTTGGGGCTTATAGCTTTAAAGAGTTGTCATTACCTACAGTGACAAAGCCATTTGTATGTTGATATGGGGTGTTGCCAAGCCTAACACTGAATTATGTAGCATTAGTTTAGTAGTCAAGAAACACATGATAAGGATACTGATATTAATGACGTGAAAGATGAAGACCTATGTGATGTAAGATATTTGGACAAACAAGTGTTACCTGTGATTGGGAAGAGTCAATGTGTTGGCTTTCACTTTTGCTTTTTGAAAAGTTACTACAAGAAAGTGATAAATTCATGAAAGAAATGGTCATTCCCAAGAAGAATTGAAAAGAAATAGAGGAAATCCAGAAACTAGGGCAAAAATGGTGGCAAAATTATTACTAGATCCCCAAAAGTAACACATACGATTTTTTTAAAAATCTTGAGGAACAAGGCCCAGTAGGATTTCTCTGAGGTACAAAATGACAGCCTATGGCAAAAATCAGGTTAACAGTGTCAATTTCTCATGTATTATTTTTGGTATCCTGAAATGATTTTTAAACTTTATTTTACAAAGATTTAGTTTTGCAAGTTGATCATTAAGTTGAAGAAAAATAAGACGTAGAGAATAATAGCAAATAAATTTGACTTAAGCATTGTCTCAGGAATTTTAGTTTTTTTTATTGGCACATGGAATTCACTGGAAACTCATCAGGAATCTACTCAGACTTCAAATTAGTTTTATTGCTAAATCAATTCAAGATTTACTCCAAAAATGCCATTGACTGACCCTTTAAAAAAAATTGGGTCCCCAAGACTGCACGAAGAGGAAGGTGTGTGAAAGGTTATTAATTCCATGTGAATTAATTGCAAATAGGAATACTTACAGACATATCCCAACAAAAATTTTAAAACATCATACTACAAAAAATTATCCCCCCACTTTCTGACATAAAACATATCTCTAGGTAGGTTGAAAACAAAAGCACAATAAAACCGCACTGTTTATAAAGTTAGAAGGAAAATTTCAACTGGCTATGACTTCTCATCTACAAAACTAAATGCCTGAAGAAAATGGAGCAGTGGGTGTGAACCAAGAATCTAACATCCAGTGTTGTAGCTTATGTGTGAAGATTAAAAAATTGTTTTCTCAAGTATGTTAGCCATTATATTATTCAATATTATTCCTGGAACTTTTTGTTGAATATACAACATCAAAATGAAAGGAAAAAGAAAAACAAAATTAACCTGTCAAGAAGAGGGAATGATGGTTTTAGTGGAATGTCAAGGAACATTATATCTATATAAAATAAAGTATAAAAATCATTATTAAGAGTGAAGATTTAGGGACGCCTGGGTGGCTCAGTTGGTTGAGCAGCTGCCTTTGGCTCAAGTCATGATCCCAGGGTCCTGGGATCGAGTCCCACATCAGGCTCCTTGCTCGGCAGGGAGCCTGCTTCTCCCTCTGCCTCTGCCTGCCTCTTTGTCTGCCTGTGCTCACTCGCGCTCTCTCTCCCTCTGTCTCTGGCAAATAAATAAATAAAATCTTAAAAAAAAAAAAAAGAGTGAAGATTTATTATTATATAAACATAATAATAATTCATATTTAACTCTTATTTATAATGGCCCAAATGTGAGGAGAGGATGGTAGTGAAGGGAATTAAAACTGAGCTAATTTCCTTGTCTGAAAAGATGAAACTAAACAAAATACTGTTATTCTCATGGCAATGAATTTTTTAAATAGGTACTTTTAAGATGTAAATATAAATATGAATAAGATTAAAATAGACTGAATAGTTTGCAGTGCATTTGATAATATAAAAATATTTGTAAGTATAACCATATTAACTAAAAATCTTGAAGAAAGAATAGAATAACAGGAGTGAAACCAAAAATATTAATATGGATACCTTGTTACATAATGAAAAAAATAATTTTGTTAAAGTCAAGCCCTCCAATAAGTTAAAACAACACAGCTCCAGATTTTTATAGTAAAGTTTAAAGGTTAAATAGGAAAAGATATAAAGAGATTCTGGCAAAGCAGTGAACTGATCACATTTCTTTACCGCTACTCTTTTTTTCTTTATATAATGATTCAGTAATTCTATACCTTACTCAGTGCTCATTGTGATAAATATACTCTTAATCCCCTCCACCTATTTCACCATCTCTCCACCTACCTCGCCTCTGGTAACCATCAGTTTGTTCTCTATAGTTAAGAGCATTTTTTTTTTTTTGTATCTTTTTTAATTTGTTAATTTGTTTTGTTTCCTAAGCTCCACATATGAATGAAATCCAATGGTATTTATCTTTCTCTGACTGACTTCTGATTTATTTCACTTACATGGTACTCTCTAGACCCATCCATTTGTTGCAAATGACAATATTTCACTCTTTTTTTATGGCTGAATAATGTCTTCTTTATCCCTCTATTGATGAACCCTAGGATTGCTTCCATAATTTGGCTATTATAAATAGTGTTGCAGTAAACTGGGGTGAATGTATCTTTTTGAGCTAATGTTTTCATATTCTTTGGGTAAATACCCAGTAGTGAAATTACTGGATTATGTGATAATTCCTTTTTTTTTTTTTTTTTTAACTTTTTGAGGAACCTCCATACTGTTTTTCACAGTGGCTGCACCAGTTTGCATTCCCACCATCAATACACCAGGGTTCCTATTTCTCGAAATCCTCTCTAACACTTGTTATTTCTTATGTTTGTTTGTTTGGCCATTCTAACAGGTGTGAGGTGGTAGCGCATAGTTTTAATTTCCTTTTTTTTTTGATGATTAGTGACGCTAAGCCTGTTTTCATATGTCTTGGTTATTTGTTTAATTTCTTCAAGAAAATGTTTATTCAGTTTCTCTGACCATTTATAAATCAGTCTTTGTTTTTTGGTATTGAGTTTATGAGTTCTTTATATATTTTAGATATTAACACCTAATCAGATAAATCATTTGCAAATATCTTCTCCCATTCAGTTGGTTGTCTTTCTGTTTTCTTGATGGTTTCCTTGGTTGTGCAAAAAGCTTTTTATTTTGCTATAGTCCCAATAGTTTATTTTTGTTTCTCTAACTTATCTTTTGCCACTACTCTTAAAATACTATATATGTATATACACACAGATACATACACATACAGTGAACTCACAAGAAAAAGTTCTTAGAAGAAGAAATTAGAGTGACACAATTTCAGATGTTAAAAAACAAAACAAAACAGGGATAATCAGTTACAGACTTTGCAGGCAAAAGAATGTTGAAACCTGGTACAAGCAAATAGAAGTTTAAAAGAAAGTATAAACATTGAATGGTAAGATTCATTAGTCCTTTTCCTAACTTGGATTCTTTAATCTTGGTAGCCAAATGTATTATTGTCCCTCCATACTCCTCAAGCAAAGAATTAGAAGAGATTTCCTCATCTGTAAAGAAAATGTGCATATGTATACATATGTATGTATGTACAATTTATATTTATTGCTATGTAAATTAATATTCATTTTCTATTTTATAAGTTTATATTTATATAGATCAATGAATGTATCAGTTAATATTTATACATACACAATAAACATATACAAACTTGGAAATTACCCTAAGCAACTTTGTTTTACAGTGAAGTTGCTTAGGGTAGTTTCCAAGAATTTTCAAAGAAACAATTCAATCCATTTTTCTTGAATTGAGGAGTATGATACCCAGATTAAGAGGATCCACTGAGCACCCAGTTTAATAATGAAAAAATCATATTCCAAGAAGTATCATTATGAAACTTCAGAATAGAGTAGTGGGGAATACATTATACAGAAAGTTTTAGAGGGAAAAAAATCAAAAGGGAACAAAACTTATAAAACCATTTTTCATTTACAAGATTAAAAACAAAGGCATTAGACTTTTAAATAGCAACTCTGGGCACTTCAAAACAATGTAGCAATGGTTATAGAATTCTGAGAGAGAATGATTTCTGATCAAAACTGTTATACCAGAATTCAAAGATGAATAGGCTGTGACTTTATTTTTTTATTTTTTTTTTTTAAAGATTTTATTTATTTATTTGACAGAGGGGGATCACAAGTAGGCAGAGAGGCAGGCAGAGAGAGAGAGGAGGAAGCAGGTTCCCCACTGAGCAGAGAGCCCGATGCGGGACTCGATCCCAGGACCCTGAGATCATGACCTGAGCCGAAGGCAGCGGCTTAACCCACTGAGCCACCCAGGCGCCCAGGCTGTGACTTTAAACAGAGGTAGAGAAGGTACTTACAAATGAGGAATTGAAGTCCTCAGAATAAGTACTTTTTTAACGTGAATTGAAGATACTGCTCTGTATAGCAGTCAGAGTCCATGGTTCAGGTTCATTGAGAATAGTACCAGTTGGACTTGGAAGAAGCATAGGTGAGAGAGAAAGAGAGAGGGTACATGGGGGCGGGTCACTGGGGTCTACCAGCTAAATGCCTAAGATACACTTTAATTTCACTGGTCTACATTTCTACTTTCTTGGTACAACTGAGCAGTGGAATTTGGAGAAAAACTTAGTGTTCTTTTCAAACTGCATTTGAAGACAGTAACATTGTTTAGGGTTTAGGTAAAACCTGTTATATTTAATGTCTTGGATAGTGTCTTATATTAATCTTCTTTGGAAGTTCAGATTATTCTATTTGCAGTCCTAGAGTACTTACCTGACATGTTCTATCATTTGTCTCAAATAGCCATGGATGACTGGATATAATGTGATACAAATAATTATTCCTAACTTTTGGAGCATGGTCTCTACTCCCTCCCTCACCTTCTACCCTCAAAGGACTTTGAAATTTCTCACCAGTCATAAACAGATTAAATGAACCATTTATAATTATGGTTATTTTGTAGGTGAGAAATGGCCAAATGTCACTAGTTTAATATTTCATCATAATATGTGAATAAGTACTTTTTGCAGACTAGAAAAACAATGTTTGACAATTATGTGTGCCATTTTTCAACAGTACTACTGTGATAAGTAAAATAGTTTTCAAAATATTAAAAACTGGAGGAAGTTATATAAAGCAGAAAAAATCAAATTATAATATTTATTTTAGAGAAAAATTAAATTTCCAGGAGACCTCTTATATCAATAAAGGTAAAGTTCACAGTGAAGATGTAATTGTCATGAGAGTTTGATTAAATGCCACTCCAAAAATTATATAAAATATAAATCCATAGAACCATAGAATCTGACCAAAAAAAAAAAAAAGGATACAAGACTAATATTCTAAAACGTAATACTTTTCTCACAATAAATGTGGGTATATTTTAGGAATGCAAGATTTGTTTGGCATTAAATATAAAAAATATACTTGATTATCTAGGCAAAAAGCTAAAAGAAATATGATGTATCCAAAAAATAAAATAAAAGATGTATTTAGAAAACATGCAATAGCCTTGTGCCAAGTACTATGTTTGATTTTAGGAGATACATTAATAGACATAAATATTGATATATTTCTACATGTCTTTCGACACTTATGACAAAATTAGAATTATTATCTAGTTTGCTACTATCCTGGAAAAGTTACAAAAAGTGAACATGAAGAGACAAATAAAGTATCTCAGATGTATAGATCTCATTCTCTGAATAAAAATAAAACAAGAAAATGATAACATGGATAGTTTAAGTATGTTTCAAAATTAAGAACTTCATTTAAAAACATCATGTATCAAAACTTATAAAAGGCAATTAAGCTATTCAAAGAAAACACACTTCCTTAAAGATGTTATTGATACATTAGGAAAAAAGAAAATCAATAAAATAGGATTTCAGGTGCTACTTTTTAAAAAATAATACAATTTGCAGAAAGTATGTAAAAAATTAGGTAAAGCAAATAGAAAAAACAGTAACACATTAAAATTATTCAGTAATTTAATCAGCTGGTTCTTTGCAAAGATCAACCATAAATATGATGGCAAATATAACCGAGGGCAAATTTTTAACACTGAAATTGAGAATGATCATAGAGGCACAGATGCATATAATTTAAAAATTGTGAAACTACCATTTTGAGTAACCCTGGACTGATAGAATCAAAAGTTTAATTTTCTGAGAAAAACATAAATTACCAAAATTAATTCAAAAGTAGAAAATGGGAATAATCAATTAATTATGAGAAATTTCAAAAAAAATAATAAATAAAAAAAAATCCCTCTACATAGAATCTCCTCCATTTCTTTCATGGAAGATAACTACTTTTTAAAAAGATTTTATTTATTTATTTGACATAGAGAGAGTGCAAGAGAGCACAAGCAGGGGGAGGGGCAGAGAGGGAGAAGCAGGCTCCCTGCTGAGGAGGGAGCAGGACCCTGTGATCCATCCCAGGATCCTGGTATCATGACCTGAGCTGAAGGCAGTTGCTTAACTGACTCAGCCACCTAGATGCCCTGAAAACTATAAAATTTTTAGGAAATAACCAAAGTATATTCATAGAACAAAGAACTTACAGAATTTTGGTAATTTTTCATTTTTAAAAAAAGAAAGCAGCATTGCAATTGTAATGAAACCTGAAAAAAATTACTTGCAAAATATTCATAAATATCTCATTTGCAAGTGATTGGGATTTAGATTTGAGCTTATTATATGAGTTTACTATAGAGATGGTAAAATAGTTGAACATTATGGAGCCTATCAATGTAAACCATAAATCATTAAGTCATAGGCAAAATCATATGAGATGGTATTTAATTAAATCCACTATTCCTTTCTGATAATGTTTAGGAAATTTAGAGGAGAGTATTATACTTTTACCATGATAATGTTAAAAATCTGAAGCCAAAGGACACCTGGGTGGCTCAGTTGGTTAAGCATCTGCCTTCAGTTTGGATGATGATTTTAGGGCCCTGGGATCAAGCCACACATCAGGCTTCCTGCTCAGTGGGGAGCCTGCTTCTCCCTCTCCATTTGCCCTTCTCCTGCGTGTGCTCTTTCTGGCTCTCTCAAATAAATAAATAAAATCTTTTAAAAAACCCTGAAGCCTATTATCAACACTATATTTAAGATGAAATATTTAAGATGAAATACACCTAAGTGTAGAAAGCCACTTTTTGGATATGTAATATATGTTCCATAAAAAAGGGAAACAGGGGTACGTGTTCAAACGCATGTGAGAAATGTTTCTCCATTCTCAGAGAGTGTGCTTTTGTACGTGTGTATGTATAGGGGTCCAAGAAGACTTATAGTAAAATGACCTTTTTACCTTTGTTCAATTAAGGTTTGACACAGTAAGGTTTTTTTGTGTGTTTATTATCAAGTATAGTCTCACAATTCTCCTTAGATCCTCAGATCTTAGAGCTGAAAGTCTGCACCCCCTTTAGCTTCCCACTATCTTCCCACCCCACCCCAGCCCCTGACAACCACTTTTCTATTCTGTTTCTATGACTTATACTTTTTTTTTCCTTTCTTGGATTCCACATATAAGTTGCACAAAAAGGGACCTTTGAGCCACATGAATATTAAAATCTTGTCGAACAGTACAGGTTACCATTTAAAAAAAAAAAAAAAGAAAAGACTCAAGGCATATCCACTAAAGCCAGGAATAAGACAAATCTTCATAGTCACAAGAATTGTTAAGTCACAAGAATTGTTAAGCATTTTATTTCTCGCCTATATGGAAATTCCAATCAAGAAAACAAGAAAGAAAGAGGGAAGGAGGGAGGGAAATATCTGAATGACAGGTATTAGTAAAGAAGAAATAATTTTTATTATTCTTAAATTTGCAAGATTACTTTAATCCTAATTGCACCAATTGAAAAGCTTTTAAACCAAGAAGTTTACTAAAATAGCCAGTTATAAAGTCAATACATACCACTTAGCATCTCTTCTGTATTTCCAGAAAAGATTAGTTACAAATTGTAGTTGGAAAAGCCTCATTCACAAGAGCAGAATTTGTAAAACAACTAAGAAAGCATTTTACAAAAAAAATAGTGTTCGTATGTTAAAAATAACTATAACACTGTTTCTGAAAGTATTAAGAATCTGCAAAAATATACAAAAATTACTATTTTAAAAAAGTACAAAGCTATATTAATTGTTACAAAGAATATATAAATGGGGTAAGAACATTTGTCCTGGCTGAGTACTCTAAATGTTGCAAAGAAGTGAATTTGCCTCAAATTTTTAAATTTACAATTCTTTCAATCAAGATACCATTTTCTTTCTGGTATTCAAATACATTGTCCAAATAAATTGTGAAAAAAAATTCTAAACCTTATCCAAGACAATTAAAATAGGTTCTTTAATAAATGATGGAAAAGAAGAGGGCATGAAGGTAATTTTTGCACTGCCAGGTAGTAAATACGTTATAAATCAATAACTATAAACATGCTGTACTGATAAAAGAATAGGCACACAAATAAATAAATAGGATAAGATGTCCAAAAAAAATCATACAGGTAAAATAAGAATATTGTATAAGTATTGTGTAACAAATTTAAAAAGCAATATTATGCCATTGGTGATAAATGAGAACAATGACCAACCCAGGGAAAATAAGGAGTTAGGAGAAAGGTTATCTCATGAACTAACAAAAGGGAATATAAACTGTAACAAATTTTCTGGGGAAGTGTTCATCAGTTGGTTTCAAAAAAAGTTCAATTTATATATATACATATGCCCTTTGGACTCTGACTTCCCTCTTGATCTTCTTTAACCAATATAAAATTTTTATTTCTAGTAATGCATTCTGAGAGAATAGTCATAAGTTTCACAAAGATATGGATACTATCAAGGCTGTTAATCTCGCTATGGTTGAGACTACACACACATACACACACACACAGTGACAGAGAGAATATATTATATACATATTATAATATAGATTGGATATATTATATATGTTACATATATACCTGGGGAAAGAACTTGAATTGTCCAATAGTAGAAGTTTGATTCAAATATGTTTCAGATATATAATAAAAATATAGCTGTTATTAAACGTGAGGGGATTGTATCTGATACAGAAAATTGTTTGCAACATAGACTAAAATTTCTGCAATATACAAATATATATGTATACCCACACACCAAGAGATGGACACACACAGGCACACAGAGACAAAGTAAAAAAAGGCAGTCCTTGCTTCATGGTACATTTTGGTTAACACAGCATGTTGTGTGTGTGCTTCTCTGTCTCTGTTTCTCTGTCTCTCATAGAGAATGTCCTTTTTTAATTTTGGCCATTCACTTCTCCTCAATTACTTAAGTTGCCTGGATTTTTAAAATTTGAACTCAACCCCTCAATCTTAAATATCTTCCTACGATTGGGATTTTCACCTTCCAGGTGAAGCCCCTTCTTATGTTTGGAGCCCCCAAACGTATTTCTGTCAAGGAAAAACATTAACTTCCTAATGAAAGCTTCCGTCTCAGTGGGCTCTTAAAATGGTAACCTCCTCTCTCTTTTTAATAAAGGGGCCATATTTTTCTCATTGGTTTGGCTCTGTTCTGCCATAGCTTTTGTGGCCCAGTGCAATGTGTTCGTGCATCTCCTGCAGTTCCTCAGCAGAAGTGGGTTGCTTGGCTTTGTGTGTTGTGGTGTGTGTTGTTTGGCTGCAGCCTGTAACATGCTGTTATTCCCGGGTCAGGTGAAGTCAATAGTAAATGTAATTAATTCCCTTAGTTAAATCTTTTAATTGAAGTTTTGCTATGACAAGGTGTAAAAGGTCCTTAGACTACTTGATTTTGATAGTTCTGTCAAACCCAGGACATTGTGTTCATTGTAACCTCAGGTGGTCTTTGTTACAAGACTTTCCTTGTGCTGTAATGGGTGTGGTCTAAAGAAATCATATTTAACATGCCTTGCCCTTCCTGCCGGAGCTTTGAAGCATAGGCTTCGAATCTCACATGAAAACAAACAAACAAAATCTTATAAAGCGAACAATTAATAGTAATAAACTGCCCAGTGTTATCCAAACATATTAGAAGTGAAAAAGTGGAATGTTTACAAATTAAAGTTATATTCAGTGCATTTATGAAGGGACAAATATTACACAATTTCTATAACCTGTCAAATGACAACTGTTAGGCTTTTTCCAAATCTGCTGAATTTTTTTTTTCCATTTTTGTTTTGTGACTCAGTAGGAATAGTCATGGGAAAAAACATATATTTGAATGATTATAGGAAAATAAGAGGTTCCCTTCCTTAAAATAGTGAAATGATCATTATTTTACTGAATTTTATTTTCTTGAACACATTTTGCACATAATATCCCTTCAGGGTCATAAACACAATGCTTACAGCCAGAAATATCCAAACGTATATTTTGGTCTGTTCCACAGTGGAAAAATTTGACTCAAACTCAAAAAGAAGAAAACCTGTGATCTTATGTGAGAAGTTGTCCTAGGTTTTATTTTAAGGTAGATGTCTAAATCTGTCATGGAAATGAAAAATGAGATTTGCTCATTTTCAAGAATTGATACAGGCTTTGAAGCTTAAAGACAATGATGTCCCAGCTTGTAGAAAAATAAAATTACTCTGCTGATTCTATTTTTCCTCTCCTGGTTTTCTTTCTCTCCTTCTCACAGCTTTGTCCGTTTTATCTGTTCAGAAAAATAAGCCCAAGAGCTTACGTACACAAAGAAAAGATAAAATGTTACCTCCAGAAATCTCATCAAAGGCAAACTCAAACTAATATCTTAACAAAGGTAAATGAACAATGAACTAAAACATGGCAACAGATATGTAATGAGCTACCAAAAAAAAAAAAAAATCGATCATTGCACTCAAGATCTGTGGAAATTATAGTGTCCCTGATCCAACCAGGAGACTATTTTACTGCAGTATTTTGTGAACAGAGCTCTCCTGTGGGATCGGGCTGCAGAGGACATTTTAGTGGGAGGAAGAGAGCAATAGGAAGAGGAGTATGATTCATGTTCAGCATCTCAAGTGGAGGATCGAGTGCAAGCATTGAATAATGAAACAAAGACAAGATATTCAGCATGCCAGGAAGGTTACTGTTAGAGAGCTGTTAGAATTATTTAAAAAGGTTACTCTATGAATAAACATGCTTCATCAAGGTCTCTTACACATGCAAAGAGAGATGCTAATGAATAATAAAAGAGTAATGGGGACTGGCGAAGAAATTAATGTTAATCTTATCCAAAGCAGATACAAATTAATATTGGAGCAACATTTTTGTAATCACTTCTCAAGGCAAAAATTCAATTAATGTGACTATATCAATATTTCAAATCTTAGTCCCTTGAAAGTATACTTGTCTCTCTTCATATAAGCTTGCTCTCCTCTGTGAACAGCTGTAGCTCATCTTGTCAATACTTGGGGAGATTTCTAAATGGTGTAGTTGGAAGAAATTGGGACCTGTTCTATAAACCACAGAGCTATGATGCAGAATTGCTTTAGGGCACGTTTCAGTTAGGAAGTTCAGTTTAGAGAAGAGTAATTACTCTATAGAAAATAGATATGTAAGCCCAGAATGGTGTGCCTTACTTCAGGATTTTATTTACTATTTTTATATAGTTAATATATATATATATATGATTTTATTTACTATTTTAAATATATATTAAAATATATATATACACACACAATTATATATACATACATACATACATGTGGGAGAAAGCTGCCTGTAATTTCTGGAGAACACATATTTTTCTGTACACGTTTATAGTCACAGAATATATATGTGTGTTATATATATATAAATATAATATGGGCATTTATGTTATATAATATATAAATTTACATATATTTACCCATATACTATTTGTGTTTAAATAGCAGCATATTAAATGGATCAGCACAGGAAAACATATCATAACAACACCAAAAGGAGACTCTGGTTCTACCAAGTGAGGAAATAATTACATAAACCGAAGTTGAAATAGATTTCTGATTCTTAGCTAAATTTTATCCTTTGTCTGCTTTGAAGATAGAAAAAAAGAAATGAACATTTCCTTATGAATTATTAATATATCTGCATTTTTTCCAGAGGCTTATTTTATCTCATATCTTTTTCTTTTGTTGGTAGTCACTAGATACACTGTATATAGTGAGTTTTTCCTCTTGGTTGGCATACAATAGAAATGCCTGTCATAGTTTGTTTAAGGTGTCAGAGACTTAGAAAAAGTTTATGAAACTAAATGGACTCCTTGAGTAAGTGTTTTGCAGCTGGGCAGAATGTGTTGTTTATGTTGTAATGCCCTGACAGGTTTATATAATAAGAGGTGCTAACGCCACCATACTATGATAGATTGGACTTATTTGAAGCATGGTGCTGGAGACAAATAGGCTTACATGCTGTTGTTTGCAAAACCAAATGACGATCCAAAGCAAGCCACCCTATTAAAATAACTGTCTGGACAATCTCACTTCTGTACTTTTAATAGACAGTGTATCATTCCCATAATGAAAGAAACACGAAATGGTTCCCATACTGAATGAGTTCCCTAGAGGGGCTGGGATTTGTCTCATTATATAAAGCTTTTCCGTCACCATTGTGATACCTCCCTTCTCATCTGGGCTTCTCATCCAAGTCGAGAATTTCCTGTCAACAGCTTTAGCCAGGCTAAACCTGCATAACACACAAGAGGGAAGTGCTGGAGATAAGATTACTTTTTTTTCCATTTATGTAGAAAATGAGACCCAGGATTCCTGCCTGAGAAGGATTACTCACTGATGGGGAGAACATTCTGCACTCTCATTAAAACAGACAGTCTACAATTTTATTTTATTTTATTTTTTAAAGAAGTTGGATATGGCAGGAGAGACTATCTGAGATTTCATGCTGTTAAATTCACCAGGGGGAGAAAATCGCCACTTGTGTATTCTCCTCAGATGCCTTTGGTAACTAACAGCCCAACACTGAACTGATAGCTTCCCATGGCCAGCAGTCCTACCACCTGCCTCAATAATTTTGACTGGAGGAAGAAGGTTAATGTGATGGAATAAAATGAACTTTGTCAAGGAATATTAAAGTTCAGCTATTAACTGACAAGCCCAAGAATTTTCTGAGAGAGTGTGTTACTGTGCTGCTCTGCAATTTTCCTTGCATTTCTGCTGCTTTTCTTTCGTTCACAGATTGTCCTTTGGGCAGCCATTTATGTCACAGCAGAGTTATTTCTTCTTGTCCTACCATGTTCCTTTCTGTCATCGTCACCATCATTGTCATCATCACCACCAATTATCGGGTACTTAAAACTCATATATTTTACAGAACTTTATATTTTACCCCCAAAAATGGGACCTTGAGAGGATAATTAACTTCTGTAAAATCACATTGTTAATAATTGGAAGAAATAAGATCCAAACCCATATTTGAATCCAATGACAAGGCATTTAACCACTCCACTGTACTGCCTCAACAATACTGTCCTGATACTGTTGCTTTTTCAGGCATAATTCTTCTATAAAACTTTCCAGTTATCATGTTCTATACTTAAATTACCAGATTTGGGTAAATTGCCCTGTGGGACAGATATGCCTTAATAAGCCTCCTCCAGGATATCAGGCTCAAGGAACAATGTGCCTTGATTTAACATGCAGCAAGAAGAACAAATTAGCATTCATGGATTTATTCTTTGACAAGTAATCAAGTGGTTTAATTTTATTTGATACTGATTTCTAAATGGTTATTCTGGACATATCTTTAAAGGCATGCATAGCAATGAAGTGAAGCCCGTTTTTTTTTTTTTCCCTTTGTTCATTGTATTAATTTCTCACCTAGCAATTTAATTTTCTTATTTGCCAAAAGGGTGTACAAAAAGAGTTTAAAATTTAACTGCTGATGGAAAAGTTTAAAAAAAATGTGTGTAGTCCTTTTAATAGAGGAGTTGAACTAATCAGACAGTTGTAAGATACATGAAGCAAACTAAAAATGACTAAAGAACTTAATTCCTGGGGTGATTGGGTGGCTCAGTGGGTTAAATCCTCTGCCTTCAGCTCAGGTCATGATCCCATGATACTGGAATTGGGCTCTCTGCTCAGCGGGGAGCCTGCTTCCCCCTCTCTCACTCTGCATGCCTCTCTGCCTACTTGTGATCTCTGTCTGTCAAATAAATAAATAAAATCTTTAAAAAAAAAAACGTAATTCCTAAAAGAATGGAATCTTGCCGTTTTCAACAACATGGATACAGCTAGAGAGTATCATACTAAGTGAAATAAGCCAATCAGATAAAGACAAATACCATATGATTTCAGTCATATGTGGAATTTAAGAAACAAAACAAATGAGCAGAGGAAAAAAGAGAGAGAGAGAGAGAGAGAGAGAGAGAGAGATAAACCAAGTAACTTACTCTTAACCTTAAGGAACTAACTGATGGTTACCATAGGGGAGGTGGGGTGGGGGGATGGGGAAAATACATGATGGAGATTAAGGATTACACTTGTTCTGATGAGCACTGAATAATATACAGAATTATTGAATCACTATATATTACACCTGAAAATAATATAACACTGTATGTTAGCTACACTGGAGTTAAGAAGAAAACTTAATTCTTAATAAAGACAAGAATTCCGGAGAAACCATCAACCACTAACGAAATCTGTAGTAAGCCCTGGTCATAGGGAAAAGCTGGAAGAAGGTATTTCTGTGTCTTACAGATACATTTCCTCACCTAAATATTAGCACCCTCTTCAGTGTACTCTGAATGATTCCATGTTACCTTCTATAGAATATGCTCTAGATCCCATCCTGTGGGTGAAATAAATATCTTGAAATAAATATCTTCAAGATCAGCATAGAATATCAAAAGTTAGACAGCCTGCTAGTAAAAGTCAGCAGATAAACTATTGTTATTTTCATGGATGTTTTAATATTGGTTGTTTCCCAGCATCCATCATCTTTGGGGGAATTCTCTCTTCCTCCTCTCATGCAGTGATAGTTGAACGGCAATTCAAAGCCTATGTTGACTCTCACCATGAAGTTAAAAGGACCTTGGCAATTCCTTGAACAAGTCTTTTCCCTTGCAACTCCAGTATTGCAAAGGAATGTATAATCAGACCCTCTCTCATGGGACACTGAATCTTAAGTGAACAAGGCAAAGATGGATAAAGTGATTGGGTTTTATTCTAACCATGGTATCGTGGTGATGGGTGTTCCTACCCTAATAATTTCCTGAACTTCCAATATTGTTGAAAACCAACCTCCATGCTTTGGAGCCAAAATACAATGCGGAGACACGGTTTGGGATAAAGAGGAATAATAGCTCTTTTGCAAAGGAGGCTGCAGCAGGCTATGGTCTTCAAAAACTACAAGCCCTCCCAGAGGGCCTGGGAGGTTTACAGGGAAATACAGGATCTAGCTGGTTTGCACAAGAATTGCGTATGTGCTGCTAATCTCATTCCTCATGTTTTCAGGGGGTGCGGACTCCTGAGACAAAAGACTAGGAAGGGAGGAGAGGAGGTTTGTGGAAGAGAGGGAAAAAGATTTCTTTAAAATCGAGCTTCACTGAAGCCTTAGTGCAGTGATTTTGATTTTTTGTTCAACTTCATACTATTATGCAGTTTCACCAGGACAATCTAAACTTGGTTTGTTAATTTTACCTCTGCATTAGTAAGATCCCTGACATCTTTCCGATTAAATCTTCATTTGGATGGGGTCACTTTCTATTGCTTACATCTAAAATAGTAAATGGCCGAAGTTTCAAAAGCCAAATATCCAGATTTTGTGGTTTAACAGAATTTATGCTTTATTAAGGACAATTCCATGCCCAAACCATCATATATCGTTAAGATAAGGGGAAGCCAGTTTGATGCCCATATTCCTTAAAGTTAATTTATTGTCCCTATCTAAACAAGTCTGAAGGTCCATCCCTCCAAAACCTGTCTCGTACCTAGCCTCGTGTCTCGTGTTGTCGCTGCAAAAACCTCTATCCAGCACGCCATTTTCTCTTTTTGCTTAGTAGCAAGTGCAGTATCTTTTTATTTTCCCTTCAATTTTTGCTCTCCTCCAATCTGATATCCACAAGCACACTCGGAAATACTTCTAAAATATAAATTTTATCATTTCACTACCATGTTAAACTTCTTTGATAGCTGCCAATTGCTTCAGATAAAATCCAAATCACCATGTTCTACAAGGCCTTGGATAATCTAGCCCGTGGAGCACTTTTAAACCTCATCTGGTACCATTCTTATTCATAAGCCACTTCTAATTTATTTCAGTTTCTGAAAAATTCCAAAAATGGTACCCACCTCAAGCTTTCAGCTTGAAAGATCCCCCCCCCCCCCCGTGTTTAAATAATTAACTGCTCTTTTGTTGTGTAAGAGTACCCCTCCTCCCCTTGCAGTGAAAAGACCCTTCCCCCAGGGTTGAATTCAATGTAACTGCTCTTTTGCCTTTCTGTAACTGCTTGGCTTTTAGGGCATGACACTTGTCTCCTGTTTGAACAAGATACCTTCTCCTAATAGCCGAGGCATGGTCACATAGGCAAGGGGGCTGCATGGTCACGTAGGTCACGTAGACAGGGGGCTGCATAGTCAGGTAGGCAGGATGTCTTTCTGCTGAGTAATAAGGTCAAACTTCCCCTCTTTGTTTCCCCTTCCCGCCTTTCTCTTCGCGCGAGGGGGTCTTCCAAAGCCAATCCTCTAACACCAAGTATGACTTTTTTCAAATGTTCAAATTGTCAGTCAATTGGCCCCGTCCCATCCGGGACTTGTTTGTACCTGTCTATAAAAATCCTGCACCACCCCAGCCAGGTGTGCTCAGCTAGCAGGAGCTGCTGACCACCCGCAGGCGCCTGCTTAACAATAAAGAACCTCTTGCTGATTGCATCCAGTGGCAGTGTTGGATTCTTGGGTAAGGGGATCCGCGGGTCTTTCAAGCTCAAATGAGACTTCCTCAGAAAATTCTTCCCTAACTAGTTTGTTTTCAATTACTTGACCTTTTTTGTTTACTCCATTGCTTTATCATATTTTAAGGACATGTTATTTGTTTTTCATTTGTTTATGTTTTGTGTAGGCAATGGAATATAAGATTCCTGAGGGCATATTGATTCACAAATACATCCCCTGTGGGTAGAGTAATGCTAGCTCATAATGTCCTCTCAATAAGTACTTTGTGAATAAATAATGCATGTTTTCTATGTAGATCAGAACTGAATGGCTTTTTTTTTTATGATAACACAGCATATTATCCTCTTGTCCTTAAAATCAAAGTGCTTTTTGTTTTAATTCCACATTTCATGTTTTAGTTCTTGAAAATTTTATATAAACCTTCATGTAAGCTTGTCCTTATAGATTATAAAATGAATAGTATTTTGAAGTGTTAATGCCTATTTCCTTTGTTTTGTAAAACAGTAATGAGATTGAAATGAAGACATTATAAGCAGGAAATCTACTAAAATTTCACCAGAGAATAAGCTTATAAATTACTTAAGGTGTTAAGGGAAACTTAGCAAGTCTCCCCTTTACCTCTCTCTCCCTTTTCTCTATTGTGAACAACACAAGATTCCAAGATCTCAGAGACTATGAAATGTTACATCTGAATGACAATGTGCTGTGTCAGACAAATCTCCATGTTGCTCCTTAGAACAGTACACCCTAAAGAAATTTTCATTATCAAGTTAGAAGGAAAGTGAGCACAACACTTTTGGGAGAAATAACTCAAATTCTTCTACTTGGGAGCAATTATATGTTAAAAATAGTATGTCAAAAATAGGACATAAGGAGTGCTGTGCTTTTTCCACCCCAGCAATACACATACACACAAATGAAGAATGAATAGAAATTACACTAATAAGAAAATAAAGTTCTAAGAAAACAGGGGAAAAATTCCTCTGTGCACTCAGATTTCTATTTTAAATATCTTTTTCATATTGAAGTTGTAACAGTGTTAAATATGATACAATATGCCATTTGTTGAGTCTAGTCTGGGCAAGGAGATTAATGAAGAGGAAAGTATCTTGGTCTCTGATTTTCTCTTTGTTAGAAAAATATGGTGAAAATATTGCTTCTATGAAGCAAGCATATAAAATTTTATTATTGGAAAAGGAAGAGAACACTGACAAACTCTGTTTTGTTTTCTCTTATTTAGTGTTCTGATCACAGCATTTCATCTAAAATATCACTAATTTGTTGAAAATAGAACTACTCTATGATCCAGCAATTGCACTACTGGGTATTTACCCTAAAGATATAAACATAGTGATCCGAAGGGGCATGTGCACCCGAATGTTTATAGCAGCAATGTCTACAATAGCCAAACTATGGAAAGAACCTAGATGTCCATCAACAGATGAATGGATAAAGAAGATGTGATGTGTATACACAATGGAATACTATGCAGCCATCAAAAGAAATGAAATCTTGCCATTTGCGACGACGTGGATGGAACTAGAGGGTATCATGCTTAGCGAATTAAGTCAAGCAGAGAAAGACAACTATCATATGAGCTCCCTGATATGAGGAAGTGGAGATGCAACATGGGGGTTAAGGGGGTAGGAGAAGAATAAATGAAACAAGATGGGATTGGGAGGGAGACAAACAAACCATAGTGACTCTTTTTTTTTTTTTTTTTTAAAGATTTATTTTTTTTTTTGACAGAGAGAAATAACAAGTAGGCAGAGAGGCAGGCAGAGAGAGAGAGAGGAGGAAGCAGGCTCCCTGCTGAGCAGAGAGCCCGATGCGGGACTCGATCCCAGGACCCTGAGATCATGACCTGAGCTGAAGGCAGCAGCTTAACCACTGAGCCACCCAGGCGCCCCATAGTGACTCTTAATCTCACAAAACAAACTGAGGGTTGCTGGGGGGAGGGGGGTTGGGACAAGGGGGGTGGGGTTATGGACATTGGAGAGGGTATGTGCTATGGTGAGTGCTGTGAAGTGTGTAAACCTGGCGATTCATAGACCTGTACCCCTGGGGATAAAAATATATTATATGTTTATTAAAAATAAAACTAAATAAATAAATAAACTACAATAAATGAGTTTAGATTTTAAAATAATAAATAAATAAAATAAAATTATGTGTAAAGATGCTACCCCATTCGTTTTTCACATGGATGAGGCAGATATTCTAAATCCAATTAACAAGCATTATGAAATACTTTCTATCTAAAACATATCAGGCAGAAGTATTTTTCAAAGGCTCTTCTCAAGGAAATCTCAGTTTACCAGACTAAATAAGACCTGCACACATTAGGGCAGAAGTTCGGGCTTCTCAAAGATGAATGAGGGTGGTCATTTAGAGGTATGGTAAAATGCAGATTCTGTTTCAGTAGATATGGTACTGAGCCTAGAATCTGCATTTCTTTCTTTTTTTTTTTTAATATTTTATTTATTTGAGATAGAGAGAGAGAGAGATTACGAGCAGGGGAGAAGGGTATAGGGAGAAGCAGGCTCCCTACTGAGCAGGGAACCCAATGTGGGTCTTGGTCCCAGGACTGAGCCACCCAGGTGCCACTAGAATCTGCTGTTTCTAACAAGCATCAAAGTAATGCTGATGTTGCTGTTTTAGGGACCAAGCTTTGAGGAGAAAAGGTACAGAAAAGAGTGCATTTGAAGTGTGTCTCAAAGAGGGAGCTTTCCCCTAATTAGAAAATTACACTTGAGTAGAGATATTCTAGAAACACAGAAACTATGTCAGTAAGGGAATACATGTAGAAAATTGTCCATTCAGGATGGAAATTGATTGCTACTATGACTTTTTTTGGACTGACGGATATTGGTCACTTGCTCTGTTCCATGTAATGTGCAAGATTTTACTAAATAAAATTGGTATACCTCCAGATTTACTGATGGTTAATGCAAATGTATAATTTTTGAAAGTAGTCATCAATTTCTCAGGAAATTGAGTATTTTTCCAGAATTCCTCTTCTCTGATATTCCTGAAATTTCAGTAATACTTTCATTAGATGTAACTATTGGGCCATTTTATGAAGTCTTATTGCAATATAATTATCACCATCTTATTCTTTTGCATGTAAGCCCCTGCCTGCTGCATTTATGCTGAAGGAGAATGTTCCCGACTTCTTGTAATCAGCCTTTTCAAAGGTATTTCTACAGCACAGGGAGTAGGATTCCTATATGGTACACTTTTATTTCTCAGAGTAAACAGAACCTGGTGGGGAGGGGTGCCTGGGTGGCTCAGTGGGTTAAGCATCTGCCTTCTGCTCAGGCCATGAGCCCAGGGTACTGGGATTGACCCCTGCGTCTGGCTTCCTACTCAGCAGAGAGACTGCTTCTCTCTTTCCCTCTTCCTGCAACTCTGTCTACTTGTGTTCTCTATCTCTCTGTCAAATAAATAAACAAAATGTTAAAAACAAAAACAGAGCCTGAGAGTGAAAAGAAGAAAGAACCCATGTGGGTCTCAGGTTAGAGTGGCCAGGTGTACCCCTTACATGTCAACTGTAATCATTCCAGGCCCTGCCTCTAAGTTTGGCCATTTCTTCTAGACATATCTCCTTATTCTCTGCCTTCATCTGGTTTCTGGCAACAACTCTTCGTTCTTCAGATAGGTCTATTAATAAGGACAAGTTCATGTTCTTTTGCACTGTACTCGTAGACCCTGTATAAATCAAAATGTGTAGCTGGATAATGTTTCAGTAAAATTATACAATCTGTGACATTTTTCTAAATACTAGAAGTTCACATTACATTCGAGAGGTTGGTCCCTTTAGAGCACTAAGGGTCCTTCTGAAAAGTAATCACGCCAGCAGTGTATTGCTGCCCCCCAATCTGAGTCTCTGGTCTGGCTCGAACATTCTAACTTGTCACTTGTGCACTATCATTTAATCCTAGCAACTACTATATAAACTAGGTATCTTCATTTCAAACATGAAAAGCATCTAAACCTCAAGAAAATAACATTCACAAAGTCAGATAGCTAGTAAATGATAAAGTCAGAAATTTTCACCCACTTGGATCTGGAAGATAACACTGATCCTGGTGAAATAATAGCTCATATTTCTTAACCACTTGCTGTATGTTGTTCAGTGTTCTCAGCACCTGACATGGCACATTTGTTCCTCACTACAAACCAAGAAGGTAAAAGTTTTATAGGTGAAGCCATTGAAGCATGGAAGGGCATTGCAAGGTCACATAGAGAATAAGTGGAAGATACAGGATTCAAACTCAGGCATTGTAGGTGTAATACTGCACTCTGAACCACTACCTCTCTGACTTTCTGTGAAAGATGTATTTGAGTACACTGAAACTAGAGGTCAGAGATCAGGACAACAGATTATTATTGAAGTGTTTCCTAAACAAAGGTGCTATTTAGAGACAACCATGTGCAGTATGGTGTCAAGCAGCTGGTTACAGGAACTTCAGCACTATGGAAATATTTGTTAGGGTGGAGAGGAGGTTAGGAGCACCTGGGTGGCTCAGTGGGTTAAGCCACTGCCTTCAGCTCAGGTCATGATCTCAGGGTCCTGGGATCGAGTCCTGCATCGGGCTCTCTGCTCAGCAGGGAGCGTGCTTCCTCCTCCCTCTCTCTCTGCCTACTTGTGATCTCTCTCTGTCAAATAAATGAATAAAATCTTAAAAAAAAAAAAAAATGTATGGTGCCAGTCCACTGAACTGGGTCTGCAAAATCCTGGGATCCAAAGAGAAAACAATACTGGAGCAAGATGAGGTTGAGAGAATCATGAGAAAGGATTTAAATTGCAAAAATTTTAGAGAGGCTCTCAAATGGAGAGTTTTTCTGAGAGTAAAAGATGGTGTTGAAACCATGAGTCTTGGGTGGTGGTGTGCATTCTGTCTAATTTCTTCCAACTACAATGTAGATCCATTTAAAGTTTCACTTCTGACTTCCCAGAATTTCCCTCCTTTTGTTTTTAAAATACAAATTATATATATTTAAGGCATATAGCATGGTGATTTGAGATATAGATGAGATTTGAGATATAGATATCTATATCTATATCTATAGATATCTATCTATATATCTATATATATATAGATATATATATATCTATATATATCTATATATACAGTGTGATCATTCCTACAATCAGGTTAATTAACATAGCCAATTCCTCACAGAGTTACCATCATGTGAGAGAGCACCTGAAATATTTCTTAGCACATTTTGAGTATTCAGTGTGTGAGAGACTAAAGTCTGGTTTCAAAATCTGCCACAACATGAACTAACCCACACAAAAGGGGGTCAAAGGGTGAGCTAACTTATAATTTATGTGGAAGGAGAACAGTCCATAAATGGGACAGACAGGATTTAGAGCATTGGAAAATTCTGTGTGATTCCTCATAGGCAAGAGATGAGATGGAGAAACGAATCCAAGTTGGGGACACTCGTTTCCTCCATCTCTTCCAGGGTCTACCCTAGTTACTCTGCTTTGGTAGTATATCTGACTCTTCTACTGACTACTCGTGCTATTCAGGGGAGTATCTCAGTCTTAACCCACTCTTCAATGACCTTTGATGCTGGGGCTGGAACTGCAAACCACATTCTATTCTTCCTCTTGGCTCCCTAGTATGCTCTGCTGGTAGGCAGGCGCTGGAGGGAAAACAGGAGATTGGAATGGGGAGGAGAAGCTTGTTTCTTCCTCTTTCTGTCACTGTTATTCTAGCAGTGTGTCCTCACTTTGGCAGTGGCAATTCATTCCAGTCAGTAGTAGTTGAGCTCATTTGGAAGTTTGTCTAAGATCTGCAGAGTTAGCCTCATTGCATCCCCTTAGAGATACCAGCGCAGACCCACTATTTGGACTAACAGCTCCACAGGGCCCCTCTTCTGAGACTAGAGGCAGCAACACAGACCTTGTCACATCCTCTGTTTAAAAGCCTGTGTTTCAGCTTTGTAGAATCCTTCCTGGAAGCTCCTAAATTTCAATTTCAATAATTCTAGCTTTGTCTTGGCCCTGGGGTTGGAAGCTGCCGCCTGAAATTGCTACCTCTCTGATCATTTGCTCTCTGACACTACTTCTTTAGTACTTAATTAACAATCTTTATACACACACAAACATACACACACACAGACAGGGTTTTAAAAAATTACATGGTTTCTGCATCCTAAGTATACTCAGATTATTAACCTCAGAAAGTCCTGGAGACTTAATTTTGGTACTAAAAAAGAAGGGTTTTTACTAGACAAAGACCTATGTTCCTTTTAGCTGTATGTTCTGTGACTACTTGTATGTTCACAGTTCCTTTCTTAAAATATGTGCTCACAAATTGGATAAAAGAACAGACCTGAACGTCTTACTTGGTTTTTTACTTACTATTGTATTTATAAGGACTATCACAATAACTAATAGTCCCATAAAAGACCGTCATGAGGATAATATAAAGTCGCTGTAAATTTCAGTGAAATTCAGAGGGACAGACAGTAGATGAAGGCAGTGTTACTGACTGGGGAAGGAAAGTCCAAGTCAGGACCTGAGCCATCATCACTAGAGAATAAGATAGCAATTGTTACTCTTATTGTTATTATTTATTGAACACACTGATACCTGACACATGTTGATCCTTTAACACATGCTTAATCCATTCAACAACCCTATGTGTTTTGGTGGTGTTTTCTATTAACCTCTTATTGTCAATGAGGAAACCAAGGTTTATATAGCTTGCCTTTTATCCATAATCAGTGAGGAGTAGGGCTGGATTCCAATGCTAATCCAAGTGGTATTGAAGCCCCTTCTCTTAATCATTATCCTGAACTCCCTGTCATGAAGGCACTGGACCAGGGAGAGAGTAGGACCATTAATGGGGCCAAAAGACAATTCATTAATAATAAGGTATTAAACAAAAATGTCACACACATCAACATCTGGTTCTCAATATACCTTTATTGCTATTTTTTTTGTTTGACTATGAGTTATATGGCCTTTAACCAGTAACCGTTTTATCATTTTTTGTTTTTATACCCAAGTACCAATTTTCTATCAATGCTCATATCTAAGCCATAGTTACCTAGAAATAATACTGAAGTAGGTCCAGCACCTGGAATACATAGTGCTGTGTGAACTTATTTTATTCTTAAATCCTAAAAATTAATAATTTATATCTGCATGTAAATTTGCTTATATTTTGTTTAACTTTGATTCACATACATTAATATCTTGTGTAGCTAGACACCGCAAACAAAGCTGAGTCCATTGGAAAACTCAAAAAAAGAGATTTATCCAGATAAAAATTATAGGCTTTAGTCTTAGATAATGACTACTGAAAAGAAACCAATGTTTCTAATTAATACCAGGCAAGACATCATGAAATTTTTTCCCAAAGTATGGCATATATGCATATAACAAAGAAATTAACATAGCTAATAAGGCCATATTATTTCTATCTTGACATAGTTTATGATGTCATATTTTTACAGCAAAAGTATTGGTGGGAATGAACATGAACAAATTTCTAAACTCAGTTCCCTGTCTAGAAATTCAAGAAGATTGGAAGATACTATGTGCCCATCCATCAGAGAAGTTATCAGGTTTAAAAGGATGGTGTCTATGAAACACTCAGGGCTCCTGAGGGAACCATCTTGCATAAACATGGGTTGTTACTATTATAAAGTAGCAAATGGTCCTGGGCATGTGGTTCGACTATTAAGAAACTTAGTGTAAAAAAGCCGTAAAGAAAAAAGAGAGAGAGAGAGAAAGGAAAAAGAAGACTAAAGAAATTAACAAAAAAGGAAAAATGTTGTTTTATGAATTAGCATCAGAAGTCAAAAGACCAAAATTTTATAGGTTACTGACCGGATGCTGATCTTTCCCCTTTGAGCTCTTCTGGTGGCTGTGCAAATGCCTGGAAATCTAATGAGGGCCATCTCTCTCATGACATATCAAACATCCCACCCTGAGACATAGCCAAAAATACCACAAGAAAGAATGGCCCTTCTCATAGTATCCCAGCCTTCCTTTTCCAGATGGATGGTATAATAAAAATATTCTTCCAATTATTTCAGGGGCTTAAAAGAAAAAAAAAAAAAAGAAGATACAGCTTACGTTCAGTACTGAAAAGGCGTGAAGCTGTCAGCGAAGCTATTTTTGAACAAGTTGGCCATTCCTTGTAAAGATTCTTTAAAGAAAACTTTTCTGCCCTGCTTAAAAAAATATATATATATTAGAGGGAAGCCTGAAAATTCACCACCTATATCATAGTAGCAGTAGAAGAAATACAGTGCAGAAGTTTGTGAAGTCATTTGAAATCTTGAAACACTCAGACAAAAGACACAGGTAAATACAGGAATACTGAACTCAATTTTGCCATGGTATCAAAAATACTCCTTTGTAAGATTCCTTCAGGGGATGGTTTGAGCGATGGAGTCTAAGTTCTACATGCATTCCTTCCTAATTTCTCTCTCTAGAACAGATGGCCTCAGCTCTTCTTCAAAGTCTTCCCATAATGTGAGTCTATGCAAATGCTTACCTAAGGTGATAGCAGACTATCAGTGTCCAAGGACCACATTGAACTGGTGGAACGTGCTGTGCAATGTAGATCGATACTCCCGTCCAGTTCATTTTCCGTTAGTGTGTGAACATGCAAAGGGCATGGTGTCATCCTTCAGTATGGAGAAACTTCTTTCCTGCAGCACATGTTTTGTCTGAATACAACTTTCTTTAAGTAAGAACAATGCTTGGCGGTAACTGAATTATATCTTTCCAAAATTGAATCAAAAAATGGGAAGGTAGTTAAGGGAGCTAACTCAGTAAGGCATTGCAACAAAGAGGATCTCTGACTTGTAAAAATACCTGTTTTTGCACATACCTAACTTTTATGGTTAAAATGGGCAAATCCGTTTTGCTCTGTGAATAGATTTAGAGCAGAATCTTACGATCTTTCATGTGGCAGAGCAGGTAAATACACATGGACAGTTTAATTTTTTCTGTGGTTAGTGGTTAGAATCAAATTCAGGAGTTCTTTTATTCTGGCTACCACTAGTACATTATCAGTAGTCAAGATGAGATGGAATCCTTTTTTACTTAAAAAGAATGATCTTTGAAAGGAGTCAATATCAATCTCTTGCCCCCAGAGAGGATTCCCTTGAAAATTATTAAATGCTGCTTAAGCACTAAAGGTTCCCTGGTTTCTATATTGGATGCTTGTCATTTATTTATTCAAATGTATTATGCTTTGTTATGAACATGTCCCTGTATGTGAGTTTATTATCCTTGGTCTTCAGCATTTACATAGCACTTCTATTTTAAAAAGGATGTCATTTTTACTAGTTATTTCTTATAGCACCCTGGTGAAATAGAACATTATTGTGCTTATTTCATATATAAAGAATAAACTCAAGCAGGGCTTAGAAGTATGGCCATTTTTAATTGATGCATTCAGAATTAAGGGATGTGACTTCCAAGTTCATTATTTCACCAGGAAAGCCCATAAAAATGTTTTGAAAAAGAAATGAGGAATTCAAATGCACTTTTGCCTCAGTTCACTTGAAATTTGTATGTTTGTTGCCTTCCAATACAATAAGCATGTATGTGGGTAAAATCATTTGTTGCAAAATGTCCTCAATACGCCTAAGTATACATATATATTAAAATATTCAACTAAGAATGCATGCTTCCTAAGAGGAAGTCTGGATGAATCAGTTACTATTTTTATTGCAGGACTATCTTCCGCTTCCTCTTTTTCTGAGACATAACATCTCTGGAGGAGGCCATACTAGCTTTTTTGCAAATTGACCATTTGCTTTCTGCAGCTGTCTCTGCACTGATGTGTATGGTAAGCATTTACACCTGTTCATTCCCCTACTCAAGACTCAGTAGTTGCAAAGACCACAGATTCAGGCAGTTGAGCCACATTGAACCAGTTATTTCAGCACTATCTTCCTATAGAACACTTAATCAAGATCATTAATCCTACTTGTTATCTGTCCTACAGCTGGGAGAGAGTCTATCTAGTTGGTTTTTTAGTCTCGGAGCTTTATTGTATTCCAAGAAATTAATTCAAAAAATACTTCCAGAGGTATGTAAAAGAACATCATGGATGGTGGGGATGAAAATTGTTGTAGTAGGTCTAAATGAGATCTCAATTAATTGATCTACGTAGTGATATTTTCCCTGGGTAGTAGGATCACTCGATATTTCTATTGGGTTTTACAAATTCCCAGGCAATTTTGATTATTTATGCACTTTCATGTTTATTACTGAAAGTGACTGTGCCCACTTAAAACTGTCAGTCCTGCTTCAGACTCACCCTCTCACCCCATGCAGACCAGACTATGGCTCCATTATTTTGGTGGGGTGAGGAGTGTGGTTTGCTTTTCATGCTCCCCTGTCCATTTTCTCTCCCATTGTCTTTGGCATGTGTTGGAGTGGTTGGGGAGGAATAGGAAAAATAAGACTTACTTTAGTAATTCATTTTCAGGAGCTGTTTCCTTATGAAGGCCAACATTCTTTGTGGGGCTCACCCATTCTGTTTGTCATCCCTGCTGACCTAGTTCATTTTCAAAAGGTGTGCTGTGCATTAGTGGAGGTCTTACCAGCCCTTGCTTACATGGGACAGTATCTCAGTCACCTTTCCTAAATGTTTGTGGTCCCACATTTCCATCTGGTCCCCAGCAGGCAGCAGTAAACTGAAGTCCTCTGATGAGATCAGAGCAGATCCAGGGCTCAAGACTCATCTGCCTCAGGCTCTGTCTTTCACTGCCTCAGTCTGTGTCTTGGAAACCTGTAACTCCTGATTCCCTGCCTTCTGTCCTCTGGTCTGACTACAGGCAATCTGTCTACAGTTCTCACTCCCATGCGCAGGCAGCATATGGACATAATGGTGTATGCTGATTGCATAGCCGAAATCCAGTAGCAAAACAAAATTCTAAAACTTCCTCCTTCAGGGATTTGCAAATCTTCAGGCAATTCTCTTAACGGCCCCTTACTAGTTTTTTGAAAAACAGTAGAGCAACTTTCACAAACAATGTACTTTGCTCAAAGGCAACTTCTTCTCACACCTGGTGACTCTTACTCTCTTTGGTAATGGCTTGCATCCCATTCTGCCCAGACAGCCCTGGGGTCTCACAAAGAAGTAAATTTCTATCAGTGCTTCCTTTAGGATTTAGAAACTCTTTCTCAACTGTTAACAGTAGCTTGCAGAGCAGGGTTTAGGGGGTAATGCAGTGATTGAAGAGTTCTCAAACTGTTCTTCCCTCTATTTTTTACAAGTGTACATATGAATAAGACACCTTTAGTATCTTCACAGCATGTTCTAATTAATGGACCAGCCATAGCACATATACCCTAAGAGTTATAAATTACGTATGACAACATAACAACAACAACAACAACAAAAGAATAATTATTTTGGTAGTAAAGGCAAGGTATCCTGGAGAAGAGATATTTGAAAGATGAAATGAAGAATGAACAGGACCAAAGAAAGTAGTTCTATAGTTATCTTTCCAAATAAGGCAGTGACTCTTTAAAAATTATATGCCAATTTTTATCTTTTTCCACTATCAAAGCAAAACTTTGCACTGGACAAATAACAGCAAGGAAGAATTTATTTAAGACTATTATAATAAAGGAGAGAGATGAACTCGACTTCATGGAATCAAAGGACAGGAGGGTTTTTAAGAACTGTGTTGAGCTAGTGGAAATGTACTGGAAGACAGTAGTGGGAGCTTGATCAGTGGGAGGTATTGAGCACATTGACTTATTCCTGTATATGCAAGTACTTTTCTTTGCAATTGTGTTTGCTAGCTGGTACCCATCCCAAGTTAGTCTCCTATCTTAGACTTCACCTGAATTGAGCTCCTACCTGCCCATGAAGATGGGGAGATAGGGTGCTATCTCCTTTCAGGCTTAGATTTCAAAAAGATGGTTCCCAGGACATGGGGAAAGACTACCCCAGATTGAAGAACTTGGAGGACTTTGGGAGAAGAGTGCATGCATATCAAAGGGCAGAAAAAATTTACAGCTGCAAGTTTTCTAAAATAACTCCTCAAGGAAAAAGGAGACCAGGGGCCTGTAGTTAGTTAGAACCCTGGATAAAGTTAGGCAAGTTAACGGGAACATTAAGATCATCTTGGTTGCCATTGGTTATGGAGAGAGAGATTGAATGTCAGCAAATAGATTAAACTCTGAAGGAGAGAGGGGTGCAGACTGTGGTCACCAACTTTCCAGAAAAGAAAAAGAGAGCCTATGGAGGTCCCTACATTTTTATGTTAGGGGGAAGTCCAAAGTAGTGGTCTTTTATGTGGTTTGCAAATCAGGGGCTTATGTATTTATTCAAATGTATGGATAATGACTAATGCTTTGGAGCATTATGAGTTCTAGTTATAGAATCAGACTGATTTGCTGTGAAATCTGGAGAATGTACTTAATGTTTCTACTATGAATAGATAATCATACCTATCTCATAAGTATATTGAAAAAACTAAATTAAATATTTTAAGGAACTTTTCCATACAATACTTGGCATTGAACAATGCTCCAGAAAGGGCATATATTTTTTGAGTACCCAATGCTGTCTGCCCCTAATTGGGCTGTTCCCTAATGTTTTTCTCGTTTCCTCATTTGAAACCCAGCAAATAAGCACACTATATTAAGCCTACTCTTGGGGAAAGACAGTTATTTCTTTGATCATATCATGCTAATTTAATTATTAACTTTAATTATTAACTTATTAACTGTTTATCATTACTATTGATCATTATATTTTATGTTCTAATTTATAAAATGATAGATTATCAGAGGTGGAAGTGACCTTAAGTGGACTTACTTGAAATTGCAAGAAGGTTTTTTTCCATCTTCTCTGGGATACTCTATCATTCCTTTAGCCTTTAAAAAAATAGTATTTGAATAGTTATTTTCATCAAAGCCTTATATACCCTTATCACCTTACCATTCTGAATCTTTACAGAAACTGCATATTACATAAGCACTAAAGGCTTTAGAAGGAAAAAATCAGTAGAGCGAAGTTAAAATCATTGCTCAAAATAATCCCCAACCTTCCTCAGGCCACCAAAAGAAGAAATTTTTCTTCATAACAAGAGTCCTGCTATTCTATGAACCCTTTTCCCACACAGAAAATTTTTTGGATTTCTAGTTTGCCTTAAATGCCAAGCTTCCTGCATGACTACTACTGATTGCCTCAGCAGGAAAGATGTCAAATAACCTCTCAGCCTAGAAAGTAAGACTGTAGCTCTTGGTCAGTTACCGAAAACCCAAGGTCAACTAAAATATCAGTACAAATATGATCTGGATGGAGTGATTCTAATTATGCTTTCATTTGATTAATTCTCATTGAACAAGAAAATAATTATTTTACAAATATGTATTTTGTTCTCAGTACTTTTTAATGTACTTATGTATCACCAAAGAGAAAGATTGGTATTTACTATAGATTGAAGGTGTTTGTCCTCTAAAATTAATATATTGAAATCCTAACCCTTAATATATTTAGGAGACAGGCATTTTTGAGGTGAGGGCTGTGATTTTATCCTCATGAATGGGGTTAGTTCTCTTATAAAAGGGACTCCAGAGAGTTCCCTGTCCCTTCTACAGTTTGTGGACACAGCAAAAAATTGGGACATTTATGGTCCAGGAAGCAAGCCCTCATTAGAAACCAAATCTTGGATTAAAGTTTATAATCCACCCAGGTAGTGGTACTTTTGTTACCATAGGCCAAAGTACTAAGACAGTATTATTGTCACCATTTTTAAAGATGGAGAAAGACATTCCCAAGATTAATATGAGATGGGAATGTATTTGCATCCAGACATCTGAAAGTTTCCAACAAACATTAAGGAGGAAGACAAAACAGAAAATAGGTGGGTAAATCCACTACTGAGGGAAGGATTACTTTTGGAAAAGAGGATAGATAGCATGTATCTTGAATATGAATGAGGTGTCAGAGAAAATTGAGAAAATCTGCGAAGGAAGAATTGTTGTCCCTTCCTATAAAGAGAAAGCCCATTTATGTTGATGTTCAAGAGAGATTCACACTTTTGTTTGATGCTTCTGGGATTTAAATTAATAATTTTAGCAGATGTTTTCCTCCTTTGAAAAAGAAAAAAAAATCACTCTCAATGTTTTTTTAAAGAGATAGTCAGCAAAATATCAACTGAAAATAAAGAAGAAAATAAGTTGGTTTGTAGGCAGGAAGGAAGTAAATATTCCAACTTACTACTACTAGCTGAATAAAAGCAAGTGACTCCCTGCAAGTTTAAAAAATAATAATAAGCCCTCACAAATGCTTTAGATAAAAAAGCAAAGAATCACAAAAATTAATTTGATTAAGTATTTAGCTCTAGGGTGTGTAGACCTGGTGATTCACAGACCTGTACCCCTGGGGATAAAAATATATGTTTATAAAAAATAAAAAATTATATTAAAAAAAAAAGAAAAATAGTTGCTTTATATATATTATCTAATGACGTTATGGCCATGTGACATTAAAACAAAGTAAAAATTCAATACTTCCCCCCCCAAAAAAAAAAGTATTTAGCTCTAGGGATATTTAATATGTTATTCTGTCTGATAAAAATTAAATACAAAAACTAAAATGCCTCCTATTGATAAGCTCTTCAGAATTCAAAGAGCTGAACCTAAGTAAGGTACAAAATACTTGATACATACAAATCACCAGAGTGAAAAGAAATTTCAAAGTATAAAAGTCTTTAAGTGATTCCCTTTACAATTCATAAAATATGCCACAGGTAGCCATCCGGTCTAGAAGAAGCTCCAACAAGGAGAAATATGTTCATGAAACTTGTCATGAACAAGAAACCTTGCAGCTGTGAGATTTGCAAAGAGAGAATTACAATAATGTAGCCTGCTGGCAATTTAGCTTAGCCAGAATCACTGAAAATATATACATGATATTAAAATTCTGATGTCTTGTTCTTGTGTCAGAAATGACAATGACAAAGGGTAAAAAAGAAACCATTGTCATGACAAAGGCCATAGGACCGCACAAAATGGTCACATATGTCATCAAAATGAAGACAGTATAAGCTTATCTTCCTGAAATGTTTTCTTCACACTCTAGATAAAATTAGTTGAAAACGTGATTCTACTATATTTAAAATAGGGTTGTTTTTTTTTTTTTTTCCCCAGCTTCATTTCGGGAAAAAAATCTTCTCTTTCTAGGCAAAGATTTTCCTTGCAGGAAACTACACAACTTCATGAAGCTTTAATCTCAACAAACACTTTTTTTATTTTTTCATTTTTTTTAAATTTTGTTATTTTAATCACCATACATCATTAGTTTTTGATGTAGTATTCCAAGACTCGTGGTTTACCTATAACACATAGAACAGTGTGCCGTGCAACATGTGTCCTCCGTAATACCTACCACTAGGCTCACCCAACCTCCTCCTTCCTCCCTCTAAAACCCTCAGGCTGTTTCTCAGGGTCCACAGTCTCTAATTTTTCGTCCCCTTCTCTGATTTCCTTCCCTTCAGTTTTCTCCTCCTTCTTCTAGTGTCCTCCATGTTATTCCTTATTCCACAAGTAAGTGGAACCATATGATAATTGACTTTCTCTGCTTGACTTATTACACTCAGGATTATCTCCTCCAGTCCTATCCATGTTAATGCATAAGTCCTTTCTTTTTTTTTTTTTTTTTAAAGATTTTATTTATTTATTTGACGGAGAGAAATTACAAGTACACTCAGAGGCAGGCAGAGAGAGAGAGAGAAGGAAGCAGGCTCCCTGCTGAGCAGAGAGCCCGATGCGGGACTCGATCCCAGGACCCTGAGATCATGACCTGAGCCAAAGGCAGCGGCTTAACCCACTGACCCACCCAGGCGCCCCAATGCATAAGTCCTTTCTGATGGCTGAGTAATATTCCATTGTATATAAGGACCACACCCTCTGTAACCATTCATCTGTTGAAAGGCATCTTGGCTCTTTCCACAATTTGGCTATTGTGGACATTGCTGCTATGAACATTAGGGTACAGATGACCCTTCTTTTCATGACATCTGTATCTTTGGAGTAAATACCCAGTAGTGCTATTGCGAGGTCATAGGGTAGCTCTATTTTTAATTTTTTGGAAAATCTCCACACTGTTTTCCAAAGTGGCTGCACCAACTTGCATTCCCACCAACAATGTAAGAGTGTTCCCCTTTCTCTACATCCTCTCCAACATTTGTTGTTTCTTGCCATGTTAATTTTTGCCATTCTAACTGGTAAAAGACGATATCTTAATGTGGTTTTTATTTGAATTTCCCTGATGGCTAATGATGAACTTTTTTTTTTTTTTTTTTAATGTGTCTGCTAGCTATTTGTATGTCTTCATTGGAGAAGTGTCTGTTCATGTCTTCTGCCTGTCGCGGCTGGTGCAATAAATCGACCAGGAACGTGAGGGTAAGAGGATGAAGAAAAGAAATTAAGAGACAAAGAGATAGGGGCAGAAGGGGCACTGAGGAGGATGTCCAACAGTGCTAAGTTTATTCAAAGCACTAAGTCTATATATATAGTGATAGGAGAAGCAATACACCTGTGCCTAGTTAAACAACCACGAGTTCCTTGTGACGCCAAACGGCTGATGCTAATACAATTGTTCTGTATTGATACAGCAAACCTGAAAGCAATTTATGAGCAGTATTAGGGCAGCAAGGACCAGCAATGAACTTTTGGCCCCAACCGAATTGTTCTCATTTGTTTAGCAAGCGTGTGGGAAGTCACGTAGGTGAGTGCACAACACATAGCACAGACCCTTTCTCAGTGCCACTCAACTTTTCCCCTCCTAAACCTTTTGTTAGTTTATTCAGACTTTAAAGGAGGCACAAGTCAGGGTCTGGTTTGGTCCTTGTCTCAAGCCTTATTGCGGCCTTCCACATCTGCCCATCTTTTGACTTGATTATCTGGTTTTTGGGTTTGAGTTTGAGAAGTTCTTTATAGATCTTGGATATCATTACTTTGTAGTGTCATTTGTGAGTATCTTCTCCCATTCCGTGGGTTACTTTTTTGTTTTGTTGACTGTTTCCTTTGCTATGCAGAAGATTTTTATCTTGATGAAGTCCCAAAAGTTCATTTTCACTTTTGTTTCCCTTGCCTTTGGAGACAATAATCACTTTAATGGACAAATTTAAAGTTCACAGTAATTTATTCCTTTATGTCTAGTCATCTTAATTCTCTATATTCATATTAATATTCTCTATATTCATATTCTTATATTCTCTTATTTCTCCATATTCATGTTAATTCTCCCTCAATTCTCTATAATCATATTAATGCTATACTTAATACCATATTACATTGTTCTTGCTAAGATTTTCTTTCTTCAGTGGTAGTATAATACTTCATATTTATACTTTGCATTGTTGCTGATATTTAGAAATTTGTAATTAATTTCTATAGTCTTTGATTAAGTGTTATCATAGTCAGAGCCTGGTTTGAGTGCAATTTAACAAAAGTTTAATGAGAGTCCATTTGGAAATATATATCAAAATTGACCCCAAAACTCTACTTATAGGAATTTATCCTACAGATATACTCATATGCTTTTAAAATATTATATGTACATTGATTAGTCATTGAATCATTCTTTCTAAGGCAAAATATTAGAAACTAAATATGTATAAATAAAGGGTGGGTTTAAATAAATTGTGGTACAATTACAAAATGGAAAATTATGCAGTCATAGAAAATAAAGAAGTTGCTTATTTATGTGCCAATGTGGAAAGATTTGTAAGATACACTTTTAATTAAAATAAATACCAAAGATTTCATAGAAAATTATGTAAAAGAGTGATACATCTACAAGTATCTTAAAGAATACATCAGAAATTAAGATTTTTACTATTTTCAGGGGAAATAGGTGAATGAAGAAAGAGTAGGAGGAATAATTTCCATTTAATGACCTTTATATTTTGAAAAATTTCCATTATATAAATGCATTACTGGATAGGAAAGTGTTAATTCAGCAGTGTGCTCATTTCCAAGAAAGTTTTGTCTTCAGGACTGGTCTTTGGTAGACTCGTGGGATATAACCTCTTAGACCTTGATATATTCTGCTTGAGAAGAATGATTTTGTATGACTGATGCCTTCCTTAGGTCACACTGTATTGATGGTAAATACCCGTTTCTGTATACCTGAGGCATTGAGTCATGCCCCACCAACTTGACCAGATTAGTTTATCCTAACAATGTGATTTATGGTGAACACCTGTTTTATGTCTGGGGACGTGGAGTGTAGTAAGTCAGTCTGGAATCTGAGTAGCCCATACTACATGCCTAGGTGACTGATCCCTAATAAAAAACTGAACACACGAGCTGGGTGAACTTCTATGGCTGGCAATACTTCATATATATGTCATAGTGTCATATGTATCAAGTTTCATATTTTTGCTGAGAAAAATGAGCAAGTCCTCATGTGACACTGCTGGGAGGAACACCACTGAGCACTTGTGCACAGTCTCTTCTAGCTTTTGCCTCAACTTCCCCTTTGCTGAATTTAATCTGTATTCTTTCCCTGGAACATACTATAACCATGAGTGTAACAGTTGTTCTGAGTCCTAGGAATCCTTGTAGTAAATTAGCTGGTCTAAAGATGGTCTTGGGAGCCCTGATATAATTGCATATTCTCCAAATCAATGCAAAACATTTTAAAGTTTATATTGCCTCTATTGGAGCCAATCCGATTAGCAAGTAAAAAGTTTATTGAACTCCTACTTTAACCAAGTTCCATGCTAGACATTGTGAGAAATCCTCAAATGAGGCCCTTGGCCAGCATGTTGGCTAATTGAGGGATGCAACCGAGACAGTGAAATTAATAGTTTACAACACAAGGATTTATGATTATTTCATACATAGAGAGTGGATCAGAGGCTTTGGGCTCCTGGAGCTTAAAGATTATTCTTGTTATGAAAAGGAATACAAGTGTTGTTTTATGGAAATGGTTCTTTCTTACTGAACATCTACTTTGTTGTCCTATGGTGTTGTTTTACTTACATTTTCTCTAAATCATTTCAAGGTAAATATTTACATTCCCATTTTATCCTGAGGCCAATATTATGCATTTAGGAAGGGGTAGAAGAGAATTTCTGGTCAAAAGTCTCCCATTTTGTATTTGTTAGTATAATGCTGATACAGTCTAATAATTTAATAATATGTGAGTGCATTATTTAAAGTTTCAAGCTTTACAAGTATATAATTTTTAGGCTTGGAGAGATTAAGTAATACTCATCTAGGAAGAGCTAGACTCAAAATATGAACCCCTACATTTGAATCTGAAGATTACATTTCCTCCTTTTGGTGTAAAGTGCCCAATGAAGCTACATAGTCTCTGTAAGTAAGATTTTATAAGACAGACCAGATTTATTTGATTGCAGAGAAATAGCAATAAGCTTATTTTTAAAGTTTCACAAAAATACGATGTTGCTAAAAATACATCTAGTCTTAAGAATTTTCAGCAATGTTGTATTATCTTTCAATGTAAATTCATTGTAAAGAGAGAAGCAGTTACAGTACAAGTGAAGTCAGTACAAGTACAATAAGGTCCATTACAGTGGACTTTAAGTGGTATGAAAATATATGCATATAAAATTAATGTACAAAAATTATTTGTATGTGTGTGTGTGCATGCGTGTGTTGCAAACAAAAGAATTTGAAATGACTGTAGCATTCTCTAATTACAACTAAAAGTAAATGAAGGACTCTAGATATATATTTCTCAGATTTTGATTCCTTATCCCTGAAATATCTATTTGTACTTTGAATATATTGCTATGTGTCACAAGTAATCATGCAAACAGTAAAAAGTTGTCAAATTACATTAATAGATAGTGCATATATGGCAACATTATAGTTATTAACCTAGGTATTAATTTCCAAGCAATTTCTTCAAACCTCTTAGATGGAGGCAAAATGTAGCTTTGTTTGATGACCCCCATCATTGCCTTATTATTGAAGAATCCAACAGAAATTTAGATTACTAACTAAATTAAACACATTAAAAGCTTATCTGAAACTCCAAATTATAGCCTTTGAAGACTCAAAAAGTCAGAAACACAAAGACAGCTATATTTAACTGATTTAAAAGAAAAAAACAACACAGCTGGAAATTCATCATAAGACACAATGCTCAGAATACAGAACTGTATGTAGTTTTCACTAATGTCTGTCCAAGCATTCTGAGCAAGTTAAAACTGAAATACAACACACATTTCCCTTAGGACATTACAGTATTAAAAGTAAGGTGGCTCTTTTTTATAAAGGGGAAGAAGGAAGACTGTTTGAGTCTTGCCATACTTTATAAGCAATAAGTAAATATTACCCCCAAGGGCCAGTCAGATGCAAAGATTCTCTGAAGAGCAGATTAGTCAAATACATGCTTCTATGATAAACATTGGTACTGTGGAAAATTATAACACTCTCTGAGCCATCAAAATTTTCCTAAAAAATAGTCCATAAATTTAGGATTACAAATCTAGTAAATCAAGACTGAGACCAAAATGGTGTCACATGCTGCGATTTTACATACACTGAGGTAGGACATTGGAGATGGGGGCAGGGTGCTGTGGAAACTGAGTTAATGCTTAAATATAGTCTTCCTTAAACTTTTAGGAAGAAAAAATCAGTTTTAGTAAGGTAGGAAATATGCCTTAACTTTCCATTTAATTTCATTGGCATTTAAACAATATTTTGAAGGAATGGAAGCAATTCAGTGGCTTCAGTGATGTGTACTCAGCATGAAGAAGGAACAAATAATGCTGTAGGATTAACACTTATTTTTAAGAGATTCCAACATTGGTTTAAAAAAAGTTTATTGGTATACTTTTTGTCTATTAATGCCTTTTGTCCTGTTTGTAATTTTTACATAAAATTTAAGGTACAACACTTTCAGTTAGAATAAAGAGAAACACTTTCTCTGACTTCTCTATATCTATTTTAATTGAGAAAACAAAATATTTTATTAAGTGTGTATCAGGTGCCAGCAATACTCACTCACCCCTCGCCACCTCCTAGGAAATCAAAAATAAATGAAATGTCCTTTTAAGTATATGATGAAAGATTTTATATCTGAAAGTTTTAAGAGTAGTCATAAAAATGTATAGCATATTTGGTCTGTGATGTTGGGTTCAAATATCAACTGAGGAGAAATTCCATTTGAGACCTAAGAAAGGAAACACATTACTACACTTGGAATTGACAACCATCAGTTTATTCTTTGTATTTATGGGACTGTTTCTGCTTTTTCTTTGCATTGTTTTTTAAGATTTCATATATAGATCAAATCATATGGAATAAGTCTTTATCTGATTTACTTCACTAGCAAAATACTCCAAGTCCATCCATGCTGTTGCAGATGGTAAGATCTTGTTTGTTTTTGTGGCTCTGAATATGTTTATTAAGTTCATCTGGTCATTGAAAGCTACTGTTTTCTTATTGATTTTCTGTTTAGATAATATATCTATTGATATAAGTGGGGTGTTAATGTCCCCTACTAGTATTGCATTCCTATCAGTTACTTCCTATTTGTTATTAACTCTTTTATTTATTTGGAAGCTCCCAAGTTAGGTGCATAAATATTTATCATTGTTATATCTCTTTCTGGATTGTTCCTTTTTTATTATATAGTACCCTTCTTTGTCTCTTCTTATGGTCTTTTTTTTAATGTTTATTTTGTCCAATATAAGTATTGCTACACTGGCTTTCTTTTGACATCCATTTGCATAACAAATGTTTCTCCATCACCTCATTTGCAATCTGCAAGTGTCTTTCAGTCTGAAATTAGTCTCTTATAGGCAGTATATAGATGAGTCTTGTTTTTTTTTTGTTTTGTTTTTTAATCCTACTATCACCCTGTGTCTTTTGAGTCATATGTTCGTCCATTCAAAGTAATTATTGCTAAATAAGTATTTATTACCATTTTGTTACCTGTCTTGTGGTTGTTTTGTAGCTTTTTTTCTGATCCTTTTCTTGTTCTCTTTCAAGGTTTGTTGGCTTTCTGTAGTAATATACTTGGATTTGTTTCTCTTTAGTCTTTCTTATCTGTTACTGGTTTTTGACTTGTGGTTACCATTACATTATCTTCTGCATGTATCAGCTCATATTAAGTTGATGGACACTTAAGTTTTGAACCCATTCTTCACTCTCCCCCTCCCAATGTTTTAAGTATATAGTGCCATATGAACACCTTTACTGACTTTCACGAAACATTTAATTTTACTGCTTTTGTATTTGTGATTTTTCATATATTATCACTGCTGTTTTTCCATCAAGTGTATTTTTTAAGTTCATTTATTATATTCTTTTCTCTGATTTTTTTTTTTTTTTAACATCTCTGTGTTAAGTTTCTCACCAATATCTTCTACTCTTAAGTTCGGATGTAAAAATATCTTTATGATCATTACTTTAAATTATCTATCAGGCATATTACTTATATCAGTTTCACTAAGGTCTCTTTCTGTGGTTTGGTCCTGTCTTTCATTTGGGAGATATTTCTCTGGCTCCTCATTTTGTCTGACTTTCCATGTCTGCTTCTCTGTGTTAGGAAAATCAGCTACTTCTGCTCTTAATGAAGTAGAAGCCTTATGAAGAAGTCCCATAGTGCCCTGACAGTGTCACCTCTTCCCAAATGCTTCCCAGGGCCTGATGCTTCAGGGAGTGTCTCTTTAGTGTGTTGCATATGCTCAGCTGTTGAGCCTTATCCCCTTTTTTCTTCAGTCAAGTTGTCTGGAGAGTCTCTCTTTGCCTATTTTGGGCAGTGTTTTGTTCCCAGCAGGGAAAGGTGCATTTAAAAAGGTGTGTAGTGATCTGCTTGCAAAATGAGACCTGTTCCTGCTGCCAGAAGAACCGAGGTCCTGCAAAACATGCGGCTTAGGAGATGTGGTGTTGGCAGGGCCTGCACTGGTCTTCTGGAGGAGAGGCCCATAGCAAGGTGACTAAGACAAGCTTGAATGGGAAAGGCAAATCCCTAGAATTCATGGAGGGTGTATGTGTGTGTGTGTGCAGTGCTCAGTGAAAACATGTTAGGTTAATGGTGTGAACACAGTGCTGGTTCCCATAGGTCCTTGTTTATGGTGGAGGATGGGGTGGGGGTCGGAGAATGGTCCCTGTCAGCTCCCTCATTGCTGAAGCAGTCTTCCTGTTATTCCTCTCTGAATGAGTAAATCACTCTTCCTCCTGACTGCCCCTGGTATTTTTCAAACTGCTGTTTCTAAGTTGTACCTGCATGGGTTATTTGTCCTGTTGCCTCTTTATGGGCAGGGACTCTGCTTCCTTCTGACCTCCAGGCTCTCCCAGAGTTCATCCTGCTAATTTTTAAATTCCAGGGTTTAAGTCCCACTAAAGAAACTTATGAAAGAACTATGAAAGCCCCTCTCACTTTCAAAGGCAAATGTTATGGGGATTTGCCCTCCCTGTTCATGGGCTCCCCCATGTGAAAGTGTTTCCCACTCTTCTCCATGCCACCAGCTCCCTCCCCACCATGGACAGTCAAGGTCTGTTTCATTCCCAGGCTGCATCTTCAGCTTTCCTACCTTTTTCAGTGTGACCTCTTCTCTACATTTTGTTCTAGAGTTTGTTCTGCCTGTCTTCAGATAGTTTTCTAGGCTATTTATGTTAATGTGAATGTCACCTAGTTGTACTCTTGGGATGATGCGAGCTTAGAGTCCTCCTACTCTGCCATCTTCCCAGCCAACCTGTGTGTGTGCATTTAAAAACAAAGGTGTGCTGTAAATCATATTTCTAAATCTTAAAGTATAATAACATATTTTAGGAGATGCTTCACAGCATTTTGACATAGGCAAAATTAAACATATTACTGGAATATGTTAGTGGTGAAAGCTGTTGTTTTGATTTGCACATGGATGGGTGCTGGCAGAAAATTAAGGGGAATATATCGTAATACTCACTTTCTGTCTTTTTTGTTAACAAACATGTGTTCTAACAAGTGTGGCATGACATTACATTGTGAAAATAATTACACTTATTGGTATAATACACAATGGCTCATGTACTAGTAAAGAAGAGTTATAAATTCATTTAATTACCTAATGAGATATATTAGATGGACATTCATTCAACATTGTGCTCAAAATAGAAATTAAACAGACTGATTATTATTTATGAAATTGAACCAGATTAACTAATTAAAACTTTGTGATGTTTCTATCTGGATTATATTATTTTTAAATTTTCATGAAAAAAGATGTCTTCTCATACAAATTTTGTTTCAATTATTTTGCTTAAATTACCCAGTTCCAGTGTTTGGACATGTTAAACTCTTGCTCTCTTTTTCCTAATCTATAGAATTGACTTACTACTTTCTGTAAAAAATAAAGTGACAAGATATGTGTGGGTTGAGATGTTCTTCTCCATTGATCCATGTGTTTATCCTTAGACCCAATAGAACACTGTTAGGTGCAGTTGCTTCATAGTAAGTCTTGAAATTGGCAAGTTTAAATCCATCCCACTCTGTGTGTGTGTGTGTGTGTGTGTGTATTAATTACTAAATTAAATGAGTTGCAGGTATACAGTATAATGATTCAACAATTCTATACATTACTCAGTGCTGATGACAGTAAGTATATACTTAATCCCCTTCACCTATTTAACCCATTTTCTCCTCTCACCTCTTCTCTGCTAACCATTAGTTAGTTCTCTATATTTAAGAGTCTTTTGTTTGCCTCTTTTGTTTGTTTGTTTCTCACGTAGTGAGTGAAATAATATGGTATTTGTTTTTCCCTGACTCACTTATTTCACATAGCATTATACCCCCTAGATCTGTTCATGTTGTTGTAAATGATAATATTCCATTCTTTTTTATGCCTAATAGTCCAGTGTGTGTGTGTGTGTACACATATATATGACCTTTTCTTCACTCATCTTTGGATGGACACTGAAGTTGCTTCCATAATTTGGCAATTATAAATAATGCTGCAATAAACACAGGGATAAATATATGTTTTTGAATTAGTGTTTTCTTATTCTTTGGGTAAATACCTAGCAGTGCAATTCCTGGATCATAGGGTAATTCTATTTTTAATTTTTGAGGGATGTCCATACAGTTTCCCACAGTGGCTGCATTCATTTGCATTACTGACAATGGTGCAATACTTGCTTCCTATGCTTTTGATTTGCCATTCTGAGAGGTGTGAAGTGGTATCTCATGGTAGTTTTGTTTGCATTTCCCTGATGATCAGTGATGTTCAGCATCTTTTCCTGTGTCTGTTGACCATCTGTTTGACTTTTTTGGAAAATTTTTTCTTCATGTCTTCTGCCTATTTTTCTTTGTCTTCTACCTATCTTAATTGGATTATTTTTGTGGTGTTGTATAAATTCTCAGATATCATGGATACTAACCTCTTACCAGACATGTCATTTGCAAACATCTTTTCCCATTAAGGTTGCCTCTTAAGCTTTTATTGTTTCCTTTGTGGTGCAGAAGCTTCTTATTTTGTAGACTCAGTAGTTCATTTTTGCTTTTGTTTCCTTTGCTTCATATGTAGACATATTTAGAAAAATGTTGCTATGGCCAATGTCAAGAAATAAATGCCTGTCTTCTTTTCTTAGCCTTTTATGGTTTCAGGTCTCGCATTTAAGTTTTAATCCATTTTGAGTTAATTTTTGTGTATGGTAGTGCCCCATTCTTCCAAATACGGTTTGTTGAAGAGATAGTTTTTGCCATTGTCTATTCTTACCTCCTTTGTCATAGACTAATTGGCCACATAGTTGCGGGTTTATTTCTGTTTTTTGTTTTGTTTTGTTTTGTTTTATTCTATTGATTTATGTGTCTTTTTTGTGCCAGTACCATACTCTAATGATTACTACCACTTTGTAGAATATCTTGAAATTTGGCATTGTCGTATGTCCAGTTTTGCTTTTCTTTTCAAGATTGCTTTGGCTTTGGGCATCTTTTGTGGTTCCATACAAATTTCAGGGTTGTTTGTTCTAGTTCTGTGAAAAATACTGTTGGTATTTTGATAGGAATTACATTATATCTGTACATTGCTTTGAGTGGTATAGACAGTTAGCAATATTTTTCTCTCAATACATAAGCACGAATATCTTTCCAATTGATTGTGTCATCTTTAATTTCTTTCCTCAGCATTTTATGGTTTTCAGAGTACAGGTCTTTTACATCCTTGATTAACTTTATTCTTAGGTATTTTATTATTTCCAGTGAAATTGTAAGTGGAACTGTTTTCTTAATTTCTTATCCTACTAGTTTATGATTAGTGTATAGCAATGCAGTGGATTTCTATGTATTAATCTTGTATCCTATGATCTTACTAAATTCATTTATTAGTTCTAGTAGTTTTTTGGTGAAGCCTTAGGATGTTCTATATATAATATTATATAATCTGCAAATAGTAAGTTTGCTTCTTCCTTACCCATGTGGATGCCTTTTGTTTTTTTTTCCTGGTCTGATTGCTGTGAGGAGAACTTCTATGATAAATAAAATGGCAAGAGTGGATATCCTTGTCTTTGTTTCTGATCTTAGGGGGAAAGCTCTCAGTTTTTCACCATTGAGTATGATGTTAACTAGGATTTTTCTATATATAGCTTTTATTATGTTGAGGTATGTTCTCTGTAGTCCTTTGTTGTTATATGTTTTTATCATGAATGGATATTGTATTTTGTCAAATGTTTTTTCTGCCTCTATTGAAATGATAATATGGTTTTTATCCTTTCCTTTATTGGTGTGGTGTATCATGTTGATTGAGTTGAGAATACTGAGCCACCCTTGCATCCCAGGTATAAATCACACTTGATTATGGTGAACATTTTTTAATGTATTTTTGGATTCAGCTTATTAACATTTTGTTAAGGATTTTTGCAACTGGATTCATCAGATATAATGGTATATGGTTCTCTTTTTTTGTAGTGTCTTTATCTGGCTTTTTAATTTTTTTTAAAGATTTATTTATTTATTTATTTATTTGACAGACAGAGATCACAAGTAGGCAGAGAGGCAAGCAGAGAGAGAGAGGAGGAAACAGGTTCCCCGCTGAGCAGAGAGCCCGATGCAGGTCTTGATCCCAGGAACCTAGGATCATGACCTGAGCCAAAGGCAGAAGCTTTAACCCACTGAGCCACCCAGGAGCCCCCTTATCTGGCTTTTGCATCAGAGTTTACTGGCCTCATAGAATGAATCGGGAAGCTTTCCCTTGTCTTGTGATAGTAGGAATAGTTTGAGAAAAATATTTGAATGTTTGGTAGAATTCACCTGCAAATCCATCTGTCCCTGGACTTTTGTTTGTTAGGAATTTTTTTTTAAGATTTTATTTATTTATTTGACAGGAATCAGGCTCCCTGCTGAGCAGAGAGCCTGATGCAGGGCTCAATCTCAGCACCCTGTCATCATGACCTGAGTTGAAGGCAGAGGCTTTAGCCCACTGAGCCAACCAGGGGGCCCTGTTTCTTGGGAATCTTTTGAATACTGATTTAATTTCATTGCTGGTAATTGATCTGTTCAATTTTTTAAAAAATTATTTCTTCTAGATATAAGAAGGAGTTATATGTTTCTGGGAATTTCTCCATTTCTTCCAGGTTTTCCAATTTGTTGGCATGTAATTTTCATAATATTCAACTTTAAACTTTGTATTTCTGTGGTGTCACTTTATTTCTTTTTTTTTTTTCTTAAATTTGAGTTCTGTCTCTCTCTCTCTCTTTTTTTTTTTTTCTTCTTGGATGAGGCTGGCTAAAGATTTATCAATTTTCTTTATCTTTTCAAAGAACCAGCTTCTATTCATTAATCTGTTCTATTTATTTATTTATTTATTTCTCTTCCAAGCTTTATTATTCCCTTCCTTTACTGTTTTGCTATTTTTGTTGTTGTTGTTTTTGTTGTTGTTATTCTTTTTCTAGTTCCTTTAGGTGTAGTGTTTTGTTATTATTTGAGATTTTTCTTGCTGAGGTAGGCCTTCATTGCTATAAACATCCCTCTTAGAATGGCTTTTGTTTCATTCCAAAGATGTTGGACTGTTCTCTTTTCATTTGTCTCCATGTATTTTTTTAATTTCCTCTTTATTTCTTGTTTGACCCATTCATTTTTCAGTAGCATGTTATTTAATATCCATATATTTGTGTTCTTTACATTTTTTTTCTTGTCATTGATTTCTAGTTTCATAGCATTTTGGTTGGAAAAGATACATAGTATGACCTCAATATTTTGAATTTGTTGAAACGTTTTAGGGATTAACATGTGATCCATTCTGGAGAATGTTTCATATATACTTGAGAAGAATGTATATTGTGCTGTTTTAGAATGGAATGTTGTGAATGTATCTATTAGATCTATCTGGTCCATTACGTCATTCAAAGCCATTGCTTCTTTGTTTATCTTCTCTTTGGATGATCTATACATTGATGTAAGTGGGGTGTTAAAATCCCCTGCTATTTTTGAGTTTCTATAGATCACTTTCTTCATGTTTGAAGAAAGTGCTTTAAGTATTTGTGTGTTCCAGTTTTGGGTGCATACATTTTTTTAATTGTTATATCTTCTTGTTTGATTTTTCCCTTTATGATTACACAGGGTCCTTCTTTGTCTCTTGCTACAGTCTTTGTTTTAGTCTATTTTTCCCAATATAAGTATTATCCCTATGGCTTTCTTTTCACTTCCTTTGCGTGATAAATGCTTTTCCATCCATTTATTCATTTGCAATCTACATGTTTCTTTAGGTTTGATATGATTATCCTATAGGCAGCCTGTAGATTGTTCTTGCATTTTTATCTATTCTGTCACACCCTGTCTTTTGATTGGAACATTTAGTCCACTTATAATCAAAATTAGTATTGATAGGTATGTCCTTATTGTCATTTTATTACTTGTTTTCTGGTTGTTTTTGTAGTTCTCTGTTCTCCTTTTGCTTTTTTCTCTCACAGTTTGCTGGATATATGTGGATTCCTTTCTCTTTATTTTAGCATATCTATTACTTGGTTTTGATTTGTGGTTACCATGAGATTTGTTCACAATATTTTAAGCATAAAACATTCTATATTAAGGTGGTGGTTACATAAGTTTGAACACATTCTAAGAGCCCTAAATTTTTATTTCTCTCCCTGCCCCACAGTTTAGGAATATGCTATCATTCCTTCTATCCTTTTATATTGTATATCCTTTGACCATTTTTTATAAATATACTTAATTTTACTGCTTCTGTATATCCTAACTTTTCTTCTTACTCTTGCTTGTGATCTTTCTTTTCCACTCATAGAGTCCACTTTAATATTCCTTGTTAGGCTGGTTTAGTGGTGATGAACACCTTTAAATTTGTTAGGGAAAATCTTTCATGTCTCTTATTCTGAATGATAGACTTGCTGAATAGAATATTCTTTGTTGCAGGTTTTTATTTATTTTTATTTTTTATTTGTTTGTTTGTTTGTTTGTTTGTTTCCTCCTTTTCAGCTCTTTGAATATATCATGTCACTCCTTTCTGGCCTACAGTGTTTCTGCTAAAAAAATAAGCTGATAGTCTTACGGGGTTTCACTTGTGTGTATCTGTTTTCTTTTCTCTTGCTGCTTTTAAAATCTTTTTTTACCACTACTTTTTGCCATTTTCATTAGTATGTGTCTTGATATGGACCTCCTTGGGTTGATTCTGTAAGGAGCTCTCTGCCTTTTTTCTTTTTTGTTTTTCTCTTTAAGATTTTATTTTTATTTATTTGTTTATTTGAGAGAGAGAGGGAGATTGGGAGAATAGAAGGAGAGTGAGAGGGAGAAGCAAACTCCCTGCTGAGCAGAGAGCCTAATGTGGGACTTGATCTCAACCCTGAGAACATGACCAGATGCTTACCAACTAAGCTATCCAGGCACCCTCTCTATGTCTTTTGGATCTAGATTTATGTTTCCCTCCCATATTTGCAAAGTTTTCAACTTTTATTTTTTCAAATACAATTTCTGCTCCTTTTTCTCTATTCTCCTTCTAGAATTCCTATAATATGAGTGCTATATTTGATGTCACTGAATCTATTCTAATATTTTCTTTCTCTTAGTCAGTTATTTCTTTCCACTACTTTGTTATCCAGGTCATTATTCTGTTCTTCTGTTTCCTTTAGTCTAATCTTTATTCTTTGTATTTATATTTTTAATTTCAGTTATTGAGTCCTTTAGCTCTCATTGTTCTTTTTTTATGTTTTCTCTTTGTTGAAGGTCTCACCAAGGTCCTCTAGTCTTAAGCCCACAGAGTATCTTTATGACCATTACTTTAAAATCTCCATTAGGCATATTATTTATATCTGCTTCATTTAGTTCTTTTGTTAATATATTGTCCTGTTCATTCATTTGGGAAATATTCCTTTGTTTTATCATTTTGTCTATGTCTCTGCTTCTGTTTCTATGCATTAAATCAGCTATGTCACTTGATCTTGAAAGTGGTGACATTATTAAGAAGAATTCTTGTAGTTCCCTGCAGTGCAATATCACCTGTTCACCAGAACCTGGTGTTTATCATCTGGTGCTTATAACCTGGTTGTTATCTCCTATGTGTGTTACATTCACTCCACTATTATGGCTAAGCTATTTTTGCCTTCAGTCATATCATCTATATTGGCTCTCTTTGCCTATTTTGGACAGGGTTTTGTATCTGTGTTGTTAGTGTATCAGCCTGGGGCCACCTTGGGCTTGAATTGAATCAGATCATGCATTTATTAGAGTTTCTATAACAGAAAACTACAGGGCACTCTCCTTGTGTGTTCCCCCAAGAAGCTTTTCTTGGTGGGTAGGCTCTGCAGTCAGACCAGTTGTCTGTCCCCAGCCCACTAAGGCAGTCACAGTGAGACTGGCAGGGATGATTATCTTCCTATCTCCTGGGGCAGAAGTCACTTTGGAGTGGTGCTGGCCCTTATTGTGGCTGCTTACACACTGCCGGGCTTGTGGGCTCATTTTGGATTGGCTCCTACAATGGGCATATTAGAGGGTGTGTCCACAGGAGATCATGGCTTTTGGGTCTACCGCACCTACAAGGTCCTCACTGGTCTGTTATGGAGGGGCATCTGTAGTTGCCTGGTAAACTGCCATGTCTGGCCTGGTTGCCGTGCCTGGCCTGGTTACAGATCCATTTGTAGGGGCAGGGCACGCTGGTAGCAAATTAGGTGGAGAGTTTTGGTACTACAGTGGTTCCCACAGATGTCAGTGCATTCTAGGCCAGTGGGCAGTGAAGGGAAATGGTAGCTGCCAGCTTTTTTGCTCTTCAAGAAGTCTCCCAGTGATCCCTGCCCCTCCAACACATGCATTGAGATTATTAAATAAATCTTGTATGCCCTAAATGTTTTTCAAATTACTGCTTCTGTACTGTATCTCAGTGGGGCTTTTTCTTATGCTGTCTTTTTAAGGGCAAAGACCCCATTTCCTTTCCCCTCCAGCTCTCCCACAGTGGAGCCTGCTGATTTTTAAAGTTCTAGGTGTTTAAGCTCCATTGATCTTAAAAAGTCATGCAGTTAAGTCCCTCTGTTTTTCAAAGCCAAGTATTATGGGGTTTCATCTATTCAGTGTGGGCCCATTTTACCTGGGGTGTCCACTGTGGAATTTACTTGTCTATTTTCTCCATGCTTACAGTGGCCCTCCCTCCCATTGACTATCTCTTGAGTTAGTTTGGTTTCCAACCCTGTCTCCAACCTTCTGTCTTACCATTTTCAGTGTGGCCTATTTATGTTTAATCAGAGAGTCTGATCTGCCAGTATTCAGGTTGTTTTCTGTTTTTTTTTTTACACTGATGTGGGTGTTATCTTTATCAGTATCCATGTACTAAGGTGAGCCCAGGAGCTTCACCTTCTGCGATCTTCCCCAGAACTTCTCTTTGTGTTTTTATTTTTCTTTCTTCTTTATTTATTTATTTTTAATTTTTTATTTTTTATAAACACATATTTTTATCCCCAGGGGTACAGGTCTGTGAATCGCCAGGTTTACACACTTCACAGCACTCACCAAAGCACATACCCTCTCCAATGTCCATAACCCCATCCCCCTTCTCCCAACCCCCCTCCCCCCAGCAACCCTCAGTTTGTTTTGTGCGATTAAGAGTCACTTATGGTTTGTCTCCCTCCCAATCCCATCTTGTTTCATTGATTCTTCTCCTACCCACTTAAGCCCCCAT
>NC_081571.1:34005322-34075436 GCF_022355385.1 Mustela nigripes
GATGAACTATTGGGATTTCATCAAGATCAAAAGCTTTTGCACAGCAAAGGAAACAGTTAACAAAATCAAAAGACAACTGACAGAATAGGAGAAGATATTTGCAAACGACATATCAGATAAAGGACTAGTATCCAAAATCTATAAAGAACTTAGCAAACTCAACACCCAAAGAACAAATAATCCAATCAAGAAATGGGCAGAGGACATGAACAGACATTTCTGCAAAGAAGGCATCCAGATGGCCTAAAGACATATCTAACTTCTTTTTTAAAGAAAGTTCTAAATACAGAGGCTTATAATCCTATAAAATAGAGTACTAAGTACAATCTCATTGAGAAACAGCAATCCCCCCCTTAAAAGTGGAACAGACATAGCATTCATAAATGTACTGATTATAACTTTATGTTCACAAACCATTAAGTAAAATACACAGTAACAACTGTACACTGATAGATTAACCTATTCATATAAAAATAATCAAATATACCAAGTTTCAACTCTTTACAAGTATTTGATTTATTAAAGTACAAATACAGAATGAATTTACAGATTAACTGAGTGAGATATGTAATACTATTCAAAATTACTTGTGAGACCTACATATTTTAAAATGATTAGTGGGGAGGTAAGTTTGGAAGGCTTATTTGTAGGTATGTTCAATGAATGTGAGTTTGTGTATCAGTTCTTTTTATTTCAAAACAAACATGATTTGAGCATGCTAAATTTTTTTTTGGAAATGGACTCCTTATTGATTTAATTGCCCCAAATCACTCGTCCAACTCTTACAACATGGGAGATTTGGGGCAGACCTTGGTTAAACAAACAATAACTTCAGTATTTTCCACAATCTTTAAGGATTTCTTTATGCTATTCACATTTAAATTTAGTAATTTCCTTTCAGACTTTTACAAATGTTAAGTTTCATACCATTTCTCACATTCTGTTTATAATGTAAGTCCCTTTACCCAGATAGAAATAATAATATTTTACTGATTTTGAAATTGATATGATCCCTAGGATTGAGAGATTATAAATTCCAAGAATAACTAGCCTAAGAAATTGCTTGTGAAATCCTCATAAATTGGCATGTGAATTAGTTGTTCATAATCGAGTTTCAATTGCCTCATTCCTTATAGTGGAAGAGAAAAAGACAGAACAAACAGCAAAAAGAGATAAATATATAATTATATCTGGAAAGGCAACAATTCTTCCCGGTAATTGATTTAAAAAATTTAAAAATTAGTAAAGGTATAACATTATCCTACAACTTCCCAGATTGACATTTATAAAACCCTATACCCAACAACTATAGAAAAAGCATTATTTCCCTGTGTACATGGAACCTTATTCAAGATAGAATATATATTTAGTCATAAAACAATTTTAAATAAATTTAAAATAATTCAAATCATACAAAATTTGTTCTGTGACAATGGCAGAATTAAATTAGAAATCAATAGTAGTAGTAAGATGTCTAAAAAAAAAATAACTCCCTAAATTTGTGAATTAAACAATACAATTCTAAACACACAAATCAATTTTTAAAAAATCAATGAATATTAAAAATATTTAAATTTTAAAGAAAACACAACATAAAATTTTGAAATGTATTTAAAACTGTTCTAAGAAGAAATTTTATAGCTTTAAAGTCCTATATAAAAAATTATGAAATCAGTAATCTAAAATTCCTCTCTAAGAAATTAGAAAGAGAGGAAATTAAAATTTAGAAATTAGGAATGATAAAAATGCAGGAAAATTAATGGCATAGACAATAAATTTAGTAAATAATAAGTTCTGTTGTCAAAAGTTGATTCTTGGAATAAACTGAATTATTCCCAGAAACTTCTAGCAAGATGAATAAAGAAAAAGAGAAAAAACAAAAACTACTAATATCATTGATGAAATAGATGACATTCGTATAAATTCCAGAAACATAAAATAATTAGGGACTATTAAGGGAAACTTTAGGTCAATAAATGAGACAAATGAAATGAGAAAATTCTTGAAAAATAAAATTTGTTCAAAATTAGTATAAGTAGAAATAAATACCAAAATATTATATCCATTAATGAAATTGAATTCATATTCAAATACCTTTCCACAAAAAGCCAAGGACCAGATGTCTAAGGGAATTGTGTCAATCAGTTTTAAAAGAAATACCACAAATCATGAAGAAAGTTTTTCCAAACATAGAGAGGAAAGAATAATTCTAGCTCAACTGATAATCCCAGAATAACTCTGACATTAAAGACATCATTTTTAAAAAATCAGAAAAAAAAATCTTCATGAACATAGATGCAAAAAGGTAATATGCCATAACCAAGTAAGATTAATCTGGGAATGTAAAGTTGTTTTCACATTTTAAAATCAATCTTTGGGCGAACTGGGTGAAAGAGAGTGGGAAGTACATCCTTCCAGTTAAGAAACAAATGTCAAGAAGTGAAAGGCACAGCACAGGGAACATTGCTACAAACTATTATAATAGTTTTGTATGATGACAGATGGTAGCTACACTTGTGTTGAACACAGCATAACATGTAGATATCTTGAATCACCATCTTGTACATCCAAAGTGAATGTAACATTGTTTGCCAACTATATTCAAATAAAAAATAAAGTAATAAAACCAATCACTCTAATATAGCACACTAAAATATAATGATGATCACTAAAATATAGAGAAAAAATGGAAAAATATCAATACCTACTCATAATTTTTTTAATTTCTCAGTATTTAGAAGGGAAATTTCTCACTCTGAAAAGAGGACATCTAACAAAAATCCACAGCTAACATCATCATTAATGGTAAACACTGAGCATTTGCCTCTTAAATTAAAAAAGAAAAAAAAAGGATATCTACTATGTGTTCACCTATTGTATTGAAAATCATTACAAATGCTATATGTCAATAAAGATTGAAGAAAACAAAGCTATAGTTATGTATTTTTAAAAATTTTTGGAATATGCAAAATAACTTAGAATAATAAATAATATTGGGAAAATTACAAGATACAAGATTAGTATAAAAGTAATTTCAGTATACAATCAACAATTTTTAAATAAAAATAGCAGCACTTACTATTGCACAGAGTACATAGAATAACTAAATCTATTGAAAATGTGCAGTATCTATGCTAAGAACTACAAAACATTCCTAAGAGAAAGAAAGTACAAACCAACAACAACAACAAAAATATGCCATATTCATGGACTGCAAGACTTGTTAAGTAATGTCTATTCTCCCTATATTGTGTGCATAGTCAATGCAATCACAACCAAAATCCCAGTAGACTTTAAAAAAAAAATGTGTAAGCTCATTCTAATATTGGTATGAAGAGACAAAGGATTTAAAGGAATTTGTCTAGATATTTAAAAACACAAAGATTTCTGAGTATAGATTCTGTGCCTCTTTGGTTAGGTTTATTCCTAGGTATCTTATGGTTTGGGGTGCAATTGTAAATGGGATTGACTCCTTAATTTCTCTTTCTTCTGTCTTGTTGTTGGTGTAGAGAAATGCAACTGATTTCTGTGCATTGATTTTATACCCTGACACTTTACTGAATTCCTGTACAAGTTCTAGCAGTTTTGGAGTGAAGTCTTTTGGGTTTTCCACATATAGTATCATATCATCTGCAAAGAGTGATAGTTTGACTGGCTAAAATCAACAAGTCAGGAAATGACAGATGCTGGCGAGGATGCGGAGAAAGGGGAACCCTCCTACACTGTTGGTGGGAATGCAAGCTGGTGCAACCACTCTTGAAAACAGCATGTAGATTCCTCAAAATGTTGAAAATAGAACTGCCCTATGACCCAGCAATTGCACTACTGGGTATTTACCCTAAAGATACAAACGTGGTGATCCGAAGGGGCACGTGCACCCGAATGTTTATAGCAGCAATGTCCACAATAGCCAAACTATGGAAAGAACCTAGATGTCCATCAACAGATGAATGGATAAAGAAGAGGTGGTATATATACACAATGGAATACTATGCAGCCATCATAAGAAATGAAATCTTGTCATTTGCCACAACATGGATGGAATAGAGCGTATCATTCTTAGCAAAATAAGTCAAGCAGAGAAAGGCAACTATCATATGATCTCCCTGATATGAGGAAGTGGTGATGCAACATGGGGGCTTAAGTGGGTAAGAAAAGAATCAATGAAACAAGATGGGATTGGGAGGGAGACAAACCATAAGTGACTCTTAATCGCACAAAACAAACTGAGGGTTGCTGGGGGGAGGGGGGTTGGGAGAAGGGGGGTGGGGTATGTGCTTTGGTGAGTGCTGTGAAGTGTGTAAACCTGGCGATTCACAGACCTGTACCCCTGGGGATAAAAATATATGTTTATAAAAAATAAAAAATTAAAAAAAATATTATCAAGTAAAAAGAAAAATAAAAGAAGTCAGATAATCAAATTTTCTAAATAGCAAAGTCAGTATTTTATCACTAGAGTTTGTGTTTTATGTGTAGTGCATAAACAATGAATCTTGGAACACTGAAAAAAATAAAATAAAAAATTTTTAAAAAGGATGCATTTTAAAATACAGGACTTTTCCCTCAGTTCTGAAATGGAAACGTAAGCACAATTTAAACCTCACTTTACTGTCAAGGTGATAACTATAATCCTCAAAGTTTAGCTACTGCTGTATCATGCAGAAGCTGATATTGGTGAAGTTTTTTAACACTTAAAAGAGACTGTGATCACCATCAGTTGTCCTTAGAAAACAACTCCTGATGCAGTTTATCCTGAAATCACTTGCTGGTAATTTCATAACTGATTATTCAGTGAACATTAAAACTTATAAAGCAACTACAGTATGCCAGTTACTTGTCAATGTATTAGAACTTTGTAGGTCTTTATGTTATTCTCCATTGTCAAGAAGCTTGCTTTCTAGGGTGCCTGGATGGCTCAGTCAGTTAAGCGCCTGCCTTCAGCTCAGGTCATAATGCCAGGGTTCTGGTATTGAGCCCTGCATCAGGCTCTCTGCTCAGCAGAGAGCCTCCTTCTCCGGGTCCCTGCCATTCCCCCTGCTTGTGCTCTCTCTCTCTGTCAAATAAATAAGTAAAATATTTAGGAAAATAAGAGGAAGAAGAAGCAGAAGCAGCAGCAGCTTCTTTCTATTTGAGCAAAATAATAAACCTGTGTTGGCCAGCCCTGTTTATCCAAGTCAAACAATTCTACAAGATGAAAGATGAGGTATACTCCTATGATCTATGAGAAAATTGGGGCTCTAAAATGGTCAGTAAACTTGATGTATACCAAGCAGTGGTGAGAAGAAGAACCAAATTCAGAAACTTCTCTCTTTCAGACATGTGAAAGAGAGACTGTTCTCAAGGACTTTGATATACAGTGAAGAATCTCCACTTCTTCAATCTTCTCTCAAGGGGAAGACCAAATTTTCTGCTTTCTCTGTGAGGATGGCTGTGTATATCTGCACTTTGAACCTTCTAAGGCAGCCAGTGGTATCACCTTTATTAGCATAATTCCATTTTGTTCAAATCTTAGCTCTCCAGGATTGAGAAGTTCCTTCCAGGTTGTCTAATCTATCCCCTTCCTTGAACAATTAATGCACACAAGCTTAGAAAAGCAGATTCTTCATAGGCAGACCACTGTATCCAGCATCAGAAACTGAGTATTTTCTCTAGACTCCTAGCAACATCCCCTTTCCATCATCCTGTATCATTCTCCCTCAGATGTATTCTCTATGTTCTTCCATTTCTTATTCTTTATTGCTTGGTCTTCAAATAATACGGGTTTTGACACAGACCATTATATTTGCCATTAGTCCATTATATTGCTACCTTTTTGCTTATGAGGAAAATAATAGAGTAAGCCTATTTTTAGTGTTTGTTTATATGTTATTGAATTCTTTTACATAAGGATCCTGGTTAACAAGTTCTGTATGTTCTCTAAGATTAGGCTCGTTAGGTAGATTTGAGTTAACTCTTACAAAAATAAATTTACATAGGTCTATGCTTCTAGGACAATAAACTGTTAGTTCAACTTTAATTTTTAGCCACATCTCTGCCTGGAAAATATGTTCAGTTGTTACATAATTTAGAGTGATTTTTTGCTTTTTTATTATAAAACTGTTCGGCATAAGTCTTACTCTGATTTATAAAAAATAACTATCTCAGTATTTTCACTTGCTCTCAATTTTACTGATATCTCAACCAAAATACTAACTGCTTTTATATAAATTACAAAAAAAACCCACAAAAACAAACAAAAAGAGAGGGACCCTCTTTTTGCTGATAGATTTTAAAAAGAAGAATATCCTTCCTCTAGGTTGACAAAATCCACACCCAGTCAAGTCACATAGGGCCGGGACTTGGCACCTAGACACAGGGCACCTAGATGCAGAATAGATTTAAGACCCCATTCCTTCCTCTGGTCAGATGTCTCTTTACAACAAAATACTGAAAGTACATTCTCAACCATATGAATTAATCAGGGAATTTCTTAGTAGTACCCAGGAGATGTCACTAAATGGTGTCTCTAAATGGCCAAGACAGAGAATATGACAACCACACCAAAAGAATCTCTTGGGGTACCAGATTTTATGAAATTTATGCATTCTGGACCCTACCTTAATCCTTAACCAGTAAAGATGTGTATGATTTTGTATGCATATGCATGTTCAGATTTGTTTGACACTGATTCCCTCTAATTTCACATTGAATACATTTGTCCTAGTTTTGTCATCTACTCGGAGATGATGCTTTCACTGTCACTATCTTGGAAGAGTGTTATGAAAACAAGAAGTCTGATCTCAGATAGATTTGTGATGAAAAATAGAAGATAGATCACAGTCGCAATCCACTGTATTTTTCAGAGTATTTAAAAATTTTTTTTTTAAATTTATTCTACCATCATGTTCTTTTTTTTTTTTTTAAGATTTTATTTATTTATTTGACACAGAGAGAAAGAAAGAGATCACAAGTAGGCAGAGAAGCAGGCAGAGAGAGGGGAAAGCAGGCTCCCTGCTGAACAGAGAGCCTGATGAAGGGCTCAATCCCAGGGCCCTGAGATCATGACCTGAGCTGAAGGCAGAGGCTTAACCCACTGAGCCACCCAGGCACCCCTTTCAGAGTATTTTCAAAGGACCCTATACTTAATGACTAGCCAAGCATTTCTAAATACTTCAGTAGGAGGCAATGGCTTATATTTATCAATTCAGTTTGGATACTATCTGCTAAAAATACATCAGTAATTTAGTACACTTGATATATTTTCTAAAAGATTATTATAAGCAAAGATTACATTATTCATTAAGATTCTTAGAGTTATGCTTCATATAAAAACAAACACTGAAAGGGATAGAAGCTAACATTACACATTCTTCCAATCCTAGAGAGAGTGAACATATGAAAATGCGGGAGACTAATCTCTTTTATTGTTATGTTAATGTAAAATACTTTAATTTTTCGCATTCTTAATAGCATTACACGTATAGATTATTTTCCCCATAGGCAAGATGAATTATTATTTATTTTCTTATTTTCATTTTATTTGATTTCTTTTCAGTGTTCCAAAATTCATTTTTTATGCCCACTTTCCCTCCAAAACCCTCAGTTTGTTTCTCAGAGACCACAGTCTCTCATGGTTTGTCTCCGCCTCCAATTTCCCACAACTCACTTCTCCTCTCCATCTCCCAATGTCTTTTGTGTTATTCCTTATGCTCCACAAGTAAGTGAAACCATATGATAGTTGACTCTCTCTGCTTGACTTATTTCACATATATAGATTTTTTAAATTGCCCTTCTATGTATTAGCAAGAACTAGTGGCATCTTATTGCCTATGCTCTCTCAGTGAAATTTTATGGCCCTATGAATTGTCCCTGTATCAGACTACATAGTTTTTTTTTTTTAATTTCCTAAGAATTAATGTATTTCTAAAAACTGAACTAAGATTTTAAAAACTTGGGAACTCCTTTAAGATCTGCTGTTTACAGTCAAAGAATCTTTGAAAATTGACAACCTTTATGAAGCTCACATTTCCATTTATAAATCCGGGCAGGAAATACTTGCTCTGACTTCCTTTCTATGGTTAAGTTGTTCAGAGCAAATTAAAATAATATACGAAAGTATTATAAACTTGTGAAGTCCTATGCAGAAACAAATGTAATTATTTGAAGTCTATTAGATGATACTTTGCAAAATGATTTGACTTCTGCTTATTGACATCATTTATCATACCTGAAATGTGGTCAACCAAAACACATTGGAATATCACCATTTAGCTAACCGACTTTTATCAAATTTTAGCTCAATAAATCATGAACCCACATTTTCCAGTGTGTTGAATCCAAATGTGTTAGTTACATAGATCTCCAAGGCTAGAATGTGGAGGGTGATGCTTCCCAATGAATGAATGAAAAAATTTTCCCCAATAATACTCAAAGTATATACTGAGTACAGGTGGGAAAATGTGGTAAGCCATCCATGGCATATTTTAAAAATAACAGTTTATGTTCATTAGGTTGCTCTTTTCTTCTATCCTCTTAACACAAGCTGTTTCATACTATACTTCCAGGGAAAGGTCAGTATACTTAGCTCTTTCATAAAACTCATTCATACACAGATAGCATTCATCCTTTAAGGTTTAAAAACCACTAGTGAAGTCCAAGGGATTAAACATCCAACCATTTCCTTACAGTGCCTTTTCCATCACTGAGATCCTACATTTATTTATATTATTTTTATTAGTAAGCATTATATATGTACAATGTGATAGATTCATATAATGAAAATCATTAAAAGAGAATGTATTTCCCTTTAATGCTCTCTCTCAGTATCTCCAGTCTTCTGCAGAAATATCCAGTCAACAATGACCTATGTATCATTTCAGATGTATCTCTGAATATCTAAATGGCATCATAATATATATACTCCCTCACAACTTGCATTTTTCCTGAACTATGTATCTTAGTTTTACTGATATCAGTTTTTAGAGATATTTTTAATTTTTAAAGGCCATAATGACATAAATCCATTATATGGTTATATGTAATTTAACTAATAACTTCTTAACCCATTTATGTTGTTTTCAATATTTTACTACCATAAACAATATTGAGATAAATATTCTTATGCAAATGTTTTGTGCTAAATTGTGAAAATGACTGCAGGATACAATTCTAAAAATGAAATGTTTATCAAATGTTATATGTGACTTTTATTTGCCTACTTAAAAGAAACTTCCTTGCAAACAGGCTTTCATTATGTGAGCCCAGGTACCCCTATTCCATCATCAACCTTGTGGATAATCAACCTTTCCTAATTTGTAATTGTGATAGCTGAAAATTATGTCTCATTTTCCATTTTGAATCAATTTTACTATAGTGAAATTTTTAAACAGCATCTTTCATATGCTTAGGTCTTTGGCATTTATTTTTATATAATCATTCAGTATCCTTTGCTCATTTTTCATTAGGAATTTTCATAGATTTTCATTGATTTCTAATGATTCATAACAAATTAAGGGTTATATTTTGTGAAATGGCTTAATATCTGTATTTAGTGGGTCACAGTTTTAATTTGGATAACACCTTTCATGTAAAAATATAAAAAAAATTGTGTAGTCAGTTATCTGTGCTTTAAGACTTCTTAATTTTGCATTATATTTGAGAAGATTCATCCATATCATATTATTAAAGAAAATCTTCCAATTTTATTATATTTTTACCATTTAATTTCTTTTCATTTAATTATTTTATCCACCTCATGTTTATTTTGTACTAAGAAGTGATATTGACATAAAAAAATTCAAATTTATTTTTTAAATTAACATATAATATATTATTTGTTTCAGAGGCACAGGTGTGTGAATCATCAGTCTTACATAATTCACAGCACTTACCATAGCACATACGCTCCCTCATGTCCATCACCCAAACACCCCATTCCTCCCACTCGCCTCCTCTCCAGCAACCCTCAGTTTATTTCCTGAGATTAAGAGTCTTATGGTTTGTCTCCCTCCCTGGTCCCATCTTGTTTTACTTTTTCCTCCCTTACCCCCCACCATGCCTCTCAAATTCCTCATATCAATGAGATCCTATGATAATTGTCTTTCTCTGATAGACTTATTTTGCTTAGCATAATTCCATCCACATTTTTGCAAATGGCAAGATTTTTTTGATGGCTGCATAGTATTCCAGTGTGTGTGTGTGTGTGTGTGTGTGTGTGTGTGTGTGTGTGTATCACATCTTCTTTATTCATTTGTTGATGGACATTTAGACTCTTTTCAAAGTATGGCTCTTGTGGGCATTGCTGCTATAAACATTTGGGTGCATGTGCCCCTTCGGATCACTACATTTGTATCTTTAGGGTAAATACCAGGTAGTCCGATTGCTGGGTCATAGGGTAGCTCTATTTTCAACTTTCTGAGGAACGTCCATACTGTTTTCCAGAGTGGCTGCCCCAGCTTGCATTCTCACCAACAGTATAGGAAGGTTTCCCTTTCTCCACATCCTCACTAACATCCATTGTTTCCTGACTGGTTTATTTTTGCCATTCTGACTGGTGTGAGGTGGTATTTCACCATGGTTTTGATTTTTATATCCTTAATGCCAAATGATATTGAGCACGTTTTCATGTATGTGTTGGCCATTTGGATGTCCTCTTTGCAGAAATGTCTGTTCATATCTTCTGCCCATTTCTTGATTGGATTATTTGTCCTTCTGGTGTTGAGTTTGATAAGTTCTCTTTTTTTTTTTTTTTAAGATTTTTTTTTTTATCTATTTGATAGAGAGAGATCACAAGTAGGCAGAGAGGCGGGCAGGTGGTGGGGGGAAGCAGGTCTCTGCTGAGCAGAGAACCCCATGCGGGGCTAGATCCCAGGACCCTGGGACCATGACCTGAGTTGAAGGCAGAAGCTTTAACCCACTGAGCCACCCAGGCATCCCTGATAAATTCTTTATAAATTTTGAGTACTAACCCTTTATCTGATGTCATTCCCAAATACCTTCTCGCATTCTGTTGGTTGTTTTTTGGCTTTGTCGACTGTTTCCTTGCTGTGTAAAAGCTTTTTATCTTGATAAAGTCCCAGTGGTTCATTTTTGCCCTTCCTTCCCTTGCCTTTGGCAAAGTTTCTAGGAAGAAGTTGCTGTGGCTGAGGCCAAAGAGGTTGTTGCTTGTGTTCTCCTCAAGGATTTTGATGGATTCTTGTCTCACATTGAGGTCTTTTATTCATTTTGAGTCTATTTTTGTGTGTGGTGTAAGAAAATAGTCCAGTTTCATTTTTCTGCATTTGACTGTCCAGTTATCCCAACACCATTTGTTGAAGAGACTGTCTTTTTTTCCATTGGACATTCTTTCCTGCTTTGTTGAAGATAAGTTGACCATAGAGTTGACAGTCTATTTCTTGGCTCTCTGTTCTGCTCCATTGCTCTATGTGTGGTGGTTTTTTTTTTTTTTTTTTTTGGTGCCCATAGCATACTGTCTTGATTATTACAGCTTTATAATAGAGCTTGAAGTCTGGAATTGTGATGCTAAGAACTTTGGTTTTCTTTTTCAACATTCCTCTGGCTATTCGGGATCTTTTCTGGTTCCATATAAATTTTAGGATTACTTGTTCCATGTCTTTGAAAAAAGTTGACAGTATTTTGATAGGGATTGCATTTAATGTATATATTGCTCTTTGTAGCATAGACATTTTCACAATATTTGTTCTTCCAATCCATGAGCATGGAATGTTTTTCCAATTCTTTGTGTCTTCCTCAATTTCTTTCATGAGTTCTTTATAGTTTTCTGAGTACAGATTCTTTGTCTCTTTGATTAGGTTTATTCTTAGGTATCTTATGGTTTCGGGTGCAGTTGTAAATAAGATTGACTCCTTAATTTCTCTTTCCTCTGTCTTGTTGTTGGTATATAGAAATGCAACTGTTTTCAGGGAACAAAAGCTACTGACAGCAAAATCAAGCAGATTACTTAGCCTGGCCCCTAACAAGGGCTGTGCAAATCCACCTTGGACAAAGACATTTGAGAATCACTGCAATAGGCCCCTCCCCCAGAAGATCAGCGAGAACATCCAGCCAAGACCAATTTTACCAATCAATGAGAACTGCAAAACTCCAAAGCTAGGGAAATACAGCACATAGAATTCATGGCTTTTTTTCCCCATGATTCTTTAGTCTTTCAAAGTTAAATTTTTTATTTTGTCTTATTCTATTTTTTAAAATCTTTCCTCTTTCCTATTTTAACCTATTTTGACTATTTTATCTTATCAATACCTTTTTAAAAATCTTTTTAAATTTTCATTTTTATAGTCGTATTTTGTCCCTTTATTGTATTATTGTTGTGTTTTTTTCAGGTGGTTGGGAAATTTTTTTGTGTGTAAAAAAAAAAATTGTGTAAAAAAAATTATTATAAACTAGCTTCCTGTTTGGGCATTTGTTCCTGAGTTCTCTCTTCTATTCTATTGATCTCTCTTTTTTTTTTTTTTTTTTTTATGCATTAGTATGCAGTTGCTCTGGTCTCTAAAACTATATACATATTAAAATATCTTACAGGGCCAGTTCCTATCCAGTATTCTTTTATTCCTGGCAGTTCTGGAAATACTTTTATTACAAATAAACCCTATAATTAGCTTCCTTGGTTACAAATAAAAATAATTTTGGCATACTTTTTTAATGTTTTACATTTATGATTCATTTATGGAAAACTTATATCTTTTTAATACAGAGTCCAGGAAAATGAATGCCTTTCTAATCAACTAGTCTTTTAAGTCTCCCATTTCATTTTAGCTTATATCTACATTTTCTGTTAAGATTTTCCATAGAAAGTTCATCTTACTCTGTTACTTTCATAAATAGCCTATTTTTCTTTTATTGTGTTTACTAGATGGTTGAATACATATATGTATATTATTCTATAATAATTTTTCAGTTTATTTTCATGTATTTTTAAGGTAAAGTTCTACCACTTCAAGTATCTGTAACTTTGATTTTCTTCTCTAGCTTAAATATGTCAAATAATTCCTCCAAAAAATATAATATATTTTTGAAATCAGAATTCCTTTAAGTGTTCTTGCCTTTACTGGCAAACTTCTAATTATCCACTGAAAATTATACTGGTTTTTGCTCTGACTATTTCTATACAGGTATACCTGTATCTATATAGCAATATATACATGCATATGATGCAGGTTTTGTAAGGTTGTAAATATATATAAAACTTGTGTTTTTTCCCTTTCACCATGTGCCTTTCACAGCACTTGTATTTACTCTTAAAGGGCAGAATGAAGACAGGTGAATTTTTCTAGGGGCTCAGTTAAGTCTTGTTTAGGATTTGCTGAGTTATCTAATTGTAGATTAAAATTCACAGGCTCTTTCCTTTATCTTATGTAAAGTAAAGCTTCTTAGGGCAGAGTGAATGTGGCATTGTGGTGAAAAACAGAAATGTTTTCTCTTTTGAGGAGGGGAGCTGGATGATGGAAGGTGAGTGAGGATTTTTCTGTCTCAGACAAAAAAACATGTCCACTCAGTGGTAAGGTAGAGTGAAAGAGTTGCCCAAGTCAGCTACTAACTGTGTGACATTCAGTACATTGCTTACCCTTTTTCCCCCCCTCATTTAAAATATATGAAATTTAGAGTAGATAATGCCAACATTTTTTTCATATTTAATATTATTCAAATTCTGTCACAATGCAACCTTTAAGGTGACCACATGGCAAGTTAGATTACAAAATGAGATTATAGTCTTCATTTATGCATCTCATCTTTATTCCCTACAGGTTCAAAATTTAGAGAAATAATGTACTTCAAAGCTTCTATTTCTGCCTATTTGATCCTCATTTTCATTTGTATGAAAAATGGGAAATGAATTCAGAATATATTTCTGTTTAATTTTGTATTCTGCCAAGCTTTTTTCTAATTTTGTTCAAAAGTTTAAACTCTTATATAAGATTAAGCTCTACTGAGATGCAGATTTCTTGGAAATTAAAATAAAGGATTGGAAAAATAGTTTGTTTGACATGGAGAGGGCAGGTCCTAATACTTCTAGTTTTTCTTAGACAGTAAATCTCAATGTTATAGTAGTTTAACATATGTCATCCAGGATTGTGTTATCTTTTTCTTCTGCTAAGCAGGTGCATTCATCATTATTACTCTTGCCAAGTCATTTTAGTGTGCAGAATTTGAATACCAGAATATCAATTGCTTCTCGGCCTTTTGGCTAAGATCAAGTGTAAAATACCAAAATATCTGTTTGTTGCTTTGCACAGGGCACAGGCTTGTCACCAGTCAACCTTGAGGTCTAAAGAGTGGAGGCAATGAAACGTAGGCTTGCCACACAATTCTCCATCGAATTTCTTGAAAACTTGATTCAGTGTCAACCAAGAGCCTATGAAACATGAGCAGTAAGGAAGGATCACTAATAACAAAATTCTGGCAAGCAGCCAGTCTTTCTGCAGTGAAGCTCTGCTCACTTTAATGTTGTTCCACTGGGCTGGATACATGTGGAGGATGAATGACAGCAGGATGCTGGAACAGCTGCTAGGTGATAAGCTGAAGTGGGCCAATGTATGTGGGCAGGGAAGGAGGAATACAGATGATTAGGACTTTTGCTAAAGTACTACTAACACCACATTGCACCATTATGGTGCTGTCTAGTTGTAGGCTGATACTAAACAATAACATCTTGGCCTATAACTTCCAGAAAAGAAGTAATTTTTTTTTTCTAAATAATATTAGGAAGCCAAAGAAACAGAGACATAGTTCTGAGAGTACTGGACTGACTTTTATTTTGACATGCACTCCCTTACAGACAGATATCTAAATGTTTTGATTTCTCTTCTATAAAATCAGCAGGTTCCACATTTCCAGCCTTCAGAATATGTTCTTTTAGCTTCCTTTTCAAATCCTGCAAATCAGCATGAGAAAAAGAATGGCATGAGCTAAAGCAAGGTAATAAAAACTGAAAGAACAATTAAGAAGTAAAAGAGTCTGCAATACTTTTCTAACAACTAAGTCCTCTCCTGGAGGGCTTTTTGTGTATTTTTGGAGATTAAATTAGTCTTAAGTTGGTACTAAGCCTTAAAAGTTGTTGTCTGAAAGAATAAGCATTATGTTGGGAGAAAAACGTACTGAAGAATTTTTACTGTTTAGAGAAAATATACTGTATCGGAATGCCCATTTATGTGCATCCATTTTTCATCAACTACAATAGATCATGTCTTACTGGTTGAATGACCCATTCCTTGGCTCCAAGTTTGAAGCTGATTAGGTGACTATGTCATATATTAATGTACAGTTCACATATAGGACTGGGTTTGATGTAGTTTGTGTTTTGGAGTGTTGTCCTTAAAATCAAGATATTTCAGACATCTCCCAAGCCTGCAGTCAACAAACACTATCCATTCATTGTCTTAAATTTTCATTGCACATCTACCATGTACATGACACAGTGTAAGGGATGGAGTATACAACAGTGAGTAAGAAATATGAAACTTCTAAACTCCTAGAACTTGCATGTTTATTGTTTAATGCCTACTTGATTTGGTATTGTTCAGGAATACCCAGTCATACAAAACATGACACCTGTTTATAAAAGACCAACAGTTTCATTGGGGAAGTATAAGCCATATGAAGAGTAAATATGAAATGATATGTCAGAATTATGATTTCTTAAGAGAACACACACTTTTTAAATAAAGGGCCAAAGAATAAATATTCTATATTTGTGGGCCAAAAATCTCTACTATAACTACTCAACAACTCAAGAAATTGTCATAGACAATGAGCAAAGTAATGGGTGTAAATTTATGCTGATAAAACTTTACTCATAAAAGGAGATAGTGGGCTAATTTTGGCCCATTAATTATAAGTGATCAATTTTTTCTTCAGAAAATAATTTGTGCAGGAATTGGGAAAGTGGGGTAATTACAACAGAAGATTAGCAGGTACACTGATCTTAAATGCTGGAGAGAAAGTAGCTTATACTCATTTTATAGTACTTCAGCAGAATAATTAGAATATACTCTACATCTCCTTATTGATAGTTCATGAATTCATGTATCAGGAACACAACTCTGCTACCCACATCAACTTTAACTCTTATCTTTTCTAGCCCATCTCTTTCTATATGAGACTATGTCCTTTGGTTTTGAGCTTGATTCCTAGAAAAGACTTAATTCCTTGAATCTCTAAATAGTCAATGGACAATCACAAATTGACTGCATTAAGACTCAAGTCTTAGGTTGTTTGTTTATTTTTATAATTCTACTGAAGTTAATATACATGATTATATTAGTTTCATGTATACAATATAGTGATTCTACAGTCATACACATTACTCAATGCTCATTATGATAAGTGTACTTTTTAAAATCAGTATCTTTTTATTTTTTAACTTAAATTCAATTAGCCAACATATAATACATCATTTCTAATATAGTGTTCAGTGATTCATTAGTTGTGTATAACACTCAGTGCTCATCAGATCACATGCCCTCCTTAATACCCATCACCCAGTTACCCCATCTTCCACCCCTCTCCCTTCTGCAACCCTCAGTTTGTTTCCCAGAGTCAAGAGTCTCATTTTTTTTTCTCCTGCTCTGATTTCTTCCCATTTAGATTTTTTGCCCTTCCTCTATGGTCCTCTGCACTATTCCTTATATTCCACATATGAGTGAAACCATATGCCTATTGTCTTTTTCTGTCTTACTTCACTTAGTGTAATATCCTCCAGTTCTATTCATGTCAATGCAAATGATAGGCATTCATCCTTTCTAATGGCTGAGTAATATTGTATATATAAACCACATCTTTTTTATCCATTCATCTGTCGAAGGACATCTCAGCTTCTTCCACAGTTTGGCTATTGTGGACATTGCTGCTATGAACATTGGGGTGCATGACCCTTCTTTTCACTACATCTATATCTTTGGGGTAAATACCTAGTAGTGCAATTGCTGGGTCATAGGGTAGCTCTATTTTTAACGTCTTGAGGAACCACCATACTGTTTTCCAGAAGAGTTGTACTAGCTTGCATTTCCACCAATAGCACAAGAGGGTTCCCCTGAAACCATAAAAACCTTGTATGATGATCTGCTCAACAGGACAGATTTGCAATATCTGTCCTGTTGAGCAGATCATCTTTTAGTTTTGTTGGGTGTTTCTTTCACTGTGCAGAAAATTTTTATTTTGATATAGTCCCAATAGTTTATTTTTACTTTTCCTTTCCTTGCCTCAGGAGACACATCTGCAAAAGTGTTGTTTGACCAGTGTCAGAGAAATTACTGCCTGTGTTCTCTTCTAAGGTTTTTATGGTTTCAGGTCACACACTGAGGTTTTTAATCCATTTTGAGTTTATTTTTGTGCATAGTGAAAGTGGTCTGGTTTCATTCTTTTTGCAAATGGCTGTGCAGTTTTTCCATCACAATTTGTTAAGAGACACTCTTTTTGTCATTGCATAGTCTAGCTCTCTTTTTATCATTGCATAGTCTTGGCTCTTATGTCATAGACTAATTGGCCATATGAATGTGGTTTTATTTCTGGATTATCTATTCTGTTCTATTAGTCTATGCATCTATTCTTGTGCCAGTACCATGCTGTTTTGGTTACTATAGTTTTGGATAACATCATCATACCTCCAGTTTTGTTCTTCTTCAAGTTGCTTTGGCTATTGAGTGTCTTTCATGGTTCCATACACATTTTAAGATTATTTGCTCTAGTGTTGTGAAAAATGCTGTTGGTATTTTGGGAGGGATTGTGTAAATCTGTATGTTGCTTTGAGTGGTATAAACATAGTAACACTATTTTTTCTCCCAATACATAAGCATGGACTTTCTTTCCAGTTGATTGAGTTATCTTTAATTTTTTTCCTTAATATTTTATGGTATTCAAAGTATAGGTCTTCCACATCCTTAGCTAAGTTTATTCCTATAATTATCTTTGGTGGAATTGTAAATGGAACTGGTTTATAATTTCTTATCCTGTTACTTCATGATTAGTTTATAGCAATGCAGTGGATTTCTATGTATTAATTTTGTAACCTACAATCTTAATAAATTCATTTATTAGTTCTAGTAGTTTTTTGGTGAAGTCCTTAAGATGTTCTATATATAATATTACATCATATGCTAATAGTGACAGTTTTACTTCTTCCTTATCCATGTTGATGCCTTTTGTTTCTTTTTCTTCTCTGATTGCTGTGACTAGCACTTCTTTGATGAATAAAATGGTGAGATTGGATATTCTTGTCTTGTTCCTGATCTTAGGGGGAAAGCTCTCAGTTTTTCACCATTGAGTATGGTGTTGGCTGGAACTTCTCTGTATATGGCCTTTATCATGTTGAGGTATATTCCTTATAGTCCTGTATTGTTGAGGGTTTTTATCATGAATGGATGTTGTACTTTGGCAAAGGCTTTTTCCTCTATCTACTGAACTGATTATATGTTTTTATCCTTTCTCTTGTTGATATGATGTATCACATGGATTGATTTGAGAATATTAAAGCATCCCAGGAATAAATCCTACTTGATCCTGGTGAATTATTTTTTTTACATGTATTGTTGGATTCCGTTTACTAATATTTTGTTGAGGCTTTTTGCATTTATGTCCATCAGATATATTTGTTATTAGTTTTAACAGAGATATTAGAGTTATTAGTATTTTAACAGAGATATTAGAGTTATTAGGTTTTGGTTTTGTTTTGTTTTGTTTTGGTAGTGCCCTTATCTAGTCTGGGCATCAGGATACTGCTGCTTTCATAGAATGAATTTGGGAGCTCTCCTTCCTATTCTAGTTTTTGGAAGAATTAGAGAAGAGTAGATATTAAGTATTTTTTAAATGCTTTACAGAATTTGCCTGTGAAGCCATCTCATCCTAAACTTTTGTTTGATGGGATTTTTTGGCTGCTGATTCAATTTCATGCTGGTAATTGATCTGTTAAAATTTTCTATTTCTTCCTGATTCAGTTTTAGAAATTTTATGTTTCTAGGAATTTCTCTATTTCTTCTAGGTTATCCAGTTTGTCAGCATACAGTTTTCATCATATTCTCTTATTATCCTTTCTATTTCTATACTGTCAGTTGTTTATTCTCACTTCTAATTTTGAGTCCTCCTTCTCTCTTTCTTTTTGTTTTGATAACTGAAAGTTTATAAATTTTGTTTATATTTTCAAAGAAACACCTTGTTTCATTGATCTATTACGTTTTTAGTTTCTATTTCATTTGTATCTATTTCTGCTCTAATCTTTATTATTTCCTTCCTTCAACTGCTTTTGTTGTTCTTGTTGTTTTTCTACCCCCTATTAGATGTAAAGTTCAGTTCATTTGAGATTTTTTTCTCGCTTTTTGAGGTAGGCTTTTATTCATATAAAATTCCCTCTTAGAGAAGCTTTTGCTGTATCTCATAGATTTTGTACTGTTGTGTTTTCATTTGTCTCCATATATATTTTTATTACCTCTTTCATCTTTTTGTTAGACCCATTCATTGTTTAGTAACATGTTAATTAATGTCTATGTATTTGTGTCCTTTCCAGATTTTTTCTTGTGGTTGATTTTTAGTTTAGTTTAGTTTAGTTTTTTTTTTTAGTTGTGATTGGAAAAGTGCAAGGTATGACTGCAATCTTTTTTTAATTTGTTGAGATTTGTTCTGTGGCCGAAGATGTCATCTCTTCTGGAGAATGCTCCATGTTATGTGCACTCCAAAAGAATGTGTGTTCTACTGTTTTAGGATGGGATGTTTTGAATATATCTGTTAGATAAATTTGGTCTAATACATCATTCCAGCCACTGATTCCTTGTCATTTTCTGTTCAAATGATCTATCCATTGATGTAACTGGGTGTTAATGCCCCCTGTTATTGTATTACTGTTGATTACAACTTTTATGCTTGTTAATAGGTATTTTATGTATTTGAGTGCTCCCTTGTTAAGTGTATAAATATTTACAACTATTGTATCTTCCTGTTGATTTGTTCTCTTTATGTAGTCTCCTTTGTCTCTTGTTAAGGTCTTTGTTTCAAATTGTAGTCTGGCTTTCTTTTAATTTGCTTTGCATGATAGGTATTTTCCCATCCCTTTACTTTCAATATGAATGTGTCTTTCAGTTTGAAATGAATTTTTTTTAGGCAGCTATTATTTCATCAAATGAATTTTCCTCCACCCCTTTCCTCTCTTTTCTCTTTTTTGGTTCCCTATAATGTGAATGTTATTGTGCTTGATGGTGTCACTGAGTTCCCTTATTCTAGACTGATTTTTTATTTATAATTTTTCTTTCTCCTGTTAAGTATGATTGCTTTATATTACTCGGTTCTCCAGGTCACTAATTCATTTTTCTACTTCCTCTAGTTTATGATTTATTCATGCTGTTGTATTTTTAATTTCAGTTATTGCATTCTTTATTTCTCATTGGTTTTTTTCATGTTTTCTAGCTCTTTATTGATGATCTCAGTGAGATCCTTCACTTTTTCTCAAGTCCACTGAGTGTCTTTATGATCATGACTTTAAATTCTCCCCCAGGCAGGTTAGTTATCTCCATTTCTTTTAGCACTCTTGCTGTGATTTTTGTCCTGTTCTTCATATGTGACATATTCTTCTGTCTCTCCATTTGTTTAACTCTCTGTATATCTTTGTGTTAGGAAATACAGTTGCAGGTAGTGACCTTATGAAGAAGAGGTCCAATGGTTCCCTGTTGTATAGTAGCCCTATTCACCAGGCCCTAGCACTTCAGGGTGCCAGGCATTCCTGGAACTCCTGTATATGTTGTGTGTGCCCTACTGTTGTGCCTGAGCTATGTTTGCCTTCAATCCAGTTGTCTGCAATGGCTCTCTTTGTCTATGTGGCAGGTTTGTTGATGTGTTAATAAGTCAGTCTGGACCTGCCTTGAGCTTAAGTTTGAGGCAGACTGGGCATTTGCCAGGGCTGGGGTCACATTGAATTGCAGGACTCTCTCCCCATGTTGTCCCCTGAGAAGCTTTCTTTGGTGGGTAGGGCCTGCAATCACACCAAATGTCTACCCCCAGGCTACTGCTGGGGCTCAGTGGAAATGGGGCACCTTGTTATCTTTCCCTCTCCCTGGGGCAAGAATCACTTTGGAATAGTGCTTTCCCCTGTAAGGTCTGCTTACACAATGCTGTACTTGTTGTGCCACTTTGGATGGAGTCCTGCAGAGTTGGGCTGGAGAACACAGGTGTGGAGTGTTCTGAGCAAAGTATATGTAGGCCTGCTGTGGAGGGGATGTGTAGCCTTTGGAGAACTGCTAAGGGCATTTTGGAGGAGGCATATCTGCAGGAAAGGATGGTGGTGGGGCACACTGTTAAAAGCTAGGTGGAAAGTGGTAGAGCAAAGCTGGTTCTTACAGGTACCCAAATATCTAGGCTGGATGTCAAAGAGGGAAATCGTATCCATCACCTCTTTTGTTCTTAAGTTTCCTTGATCTTAATCTTCCAACAGAAGTTTTGAGATTAGTAAATAAATCTCCTTTCTGTATATACCAAGTATTTTTCAAACTATTGCTTTTATGCTTCATCTCAACAAAGCTGTTTTTTGTGCTGTCTCTTTAAGGGTAGGATCTCAGCTTCCAGTGGCCCTCTAGCTCTCCCAAAGTTCCAGGTTTTAAACCCCCTGATAGTAAGAACTTGAGAAATTAAACCCCTATGTTTTAAAAATCTCAGTATTATAGGGACTTGTTTTCCCAGTGTGGGTCCCTGATACTAGACAACCAGGTGTGGGATCTGCTCCTCTTCCTCCTCTGTGCCTTTGGACAGTATTGTGGATCAGTTGCATTCCTGACCACATTTCCACCCTTCCTACCCTTTTCTATTGGCCTGTTCTCTATGTTCAGCTGTGAAGAGTCTGTTCTGCTGGTCTTTGATTTGTTTTCTGGTTTATTTACACTGATGTAGGAGTTTTGTAGGTTTATCTTAGACCAAAGTGAGTTTAGGATCCTCCTACCCCACCATCATCCCTAGAATTCTCATATCTTGGTTTTGTATTTGTTGGCAATCACGGACTTCTGTAGGTTGACAATCAGTGAAAATAAGAAAAAAGAGAGAAATAAAGGGTGTGTAAAATTAGTAGAAAATGGGTTGTGGTGAGAAAGAGAAAAAAGGTTAGGGAAGATTCTCAGAGATTACCACTAACCCTCTTCCAAAGAATCACATTAGCCCTCTTCAGGAGGTCCAGATAACTACAAACATGCCATTCCAATGGATAGAAATGATTCATTAAGACCTGGATGATGTTAGAGTTGCTAGTGCATGGAGAAATTACTTATTAGTTGTAAGTTTATGAATATTTCACTAATCTGAATATACTTTCCTTTTCCATAACATTCTCTATAGTATCCATAATTAAGCATTAATAATTTAAGTTGGTCTTTGTGATCTTTGAAGATTTCCAATTATAGTGTAAGGAACTTTGCAGAACTTTACCATTACTATTCTTTTATCGGTAAGTTGTTAATCAAATAACCTACAGATGATTCATTATTAAGTACCAAATGCATTTTAAATAAATACACTAGCAAAATGTCTACTTGTGTGTTGCTTGGGACCATCTGGGCAAGATACTGCTGAAAGATCTTAGCCTTTTGTGATTTTGAAAGTGTTCTTGTTTTCCAAGTGACATCCCTCCTTCTAGGCACTTTCTCTTGCATTCTGTATATTAACCTCCTAATGTAACATCCTCTACCTGACTTCTATCTCACCCTTCAAAGGGATTTTTCTTGACCTTCCCAAGCTAGTCATGTGTGAACCATGTTGTCCTACTTAGTACTTTCCTGATACTTGTCACATTGATTTCTACTTGTTTATTCTTTCCCTTCAATTAATTTATGAGTCTCAGAACAAAAACTATTTTTTGTTTCAGTAGCCAAGTACTTATGCTTCGTACATGGTAGGCACTCAACAAAAATTTGGAGGGACAAACAAATGGTAACTTTCTACTGTACCATGTAAGTGTTATATCCCAGAAGCTATAAGAAAGCAGTTTTTCCCCTTAGTGACAGTTAATATCCTATTCTCTCACCTTCATATCTAATTAATTCATGTTTGTGTTCAAAACACAGTTGGAAATAATATATAGGCATTATACACACCATCATCTATAGTGGTAATATTTCTGATCTTAGACAAAGAAAACTGGAATTCATTATTGTCACTATCAGGTATGGTACTTTGGGTAGGGCACTGAAGCATTTTGAGCTTACGTTTCACATCTATCAGTAGCACAATAATAGTATTTTCCATGGTGGTTCTGAAGATGGAAAAGATAATACTAATAATGCTTTTAAATCTTATCATGAAATATAAACCATCATGATCATTACATTTCTGTTCATATTCAACCCTAAGTATGGCCAAGTAAAACATTGTTAAAAGCCTCAAGAAGCAGGACCTCTCTTGGAATTTATATGGAATATTATTACCAATAATTACCTATTTGCCCTTCGCTGTTGTTTTAACTGTTCTATTGGATATTATAAATGCTGCAACAGCTACACATTTCCATAGTATTATCTATTTCTGTGTTTGGTTCTGAACTTCTAATAACAAATGTAGAATTAAGGTTTAAAATAATTTTCTAACTGAACAGAGCTCAGGGATTAATCATGGTTCTTTAGTTTTTAATGAGAATGATTGGTCTTTAGATAGAGATGTGTTAAATGATCAGTTTACAAAGAACATATTTACCAGGGATTGGATATGCACACCAGGCTTCTTTTCTAGGTATTCACTTTGCCAGCAGAATAATGATTCTGTCTTTCTATTGCTTGAAGGAATATGGCTATGCCTTTAGCAGATTCATGCTGTTTAACTCTGCATATCTACTATCTGTGAAAGACAGTTTGGTCTCCAGAATGTTAACGCACATTTACAATGTTTGCAGGAGCTTGCAGTGCAGAAGTAAATCTTTAAAGAGACTTACAACCACATTCACCACCCATCTTATTTAATAAAATGGTACAGTATAGTTGTTTTAAAAGTCACATTTGTTCTTCAAATCATAAGAAAAACATCACATTTTTAAAATCAGATGGTTTAAGTAGCAGAAGGAATTGCCTACATCATTCACATAGATCTAATAGAAAACTGTACCATACTTAGGTGTGTAAAATTTTTTTTCAGCTTATGTTCTTAATTTTTATTGGCAATACTTGGAAAGGATATAACAAAGTAGATCTTTTCAGATAGGGAGGTCAAATCTCATAGTAGGACAGAATTTTTCATTTCCAAATATACCAATAACATGGTCACAGTTTAACCCTGGCTAAAAGTAACAAAAGTTTTAAATTTTTTCCTTGGAGATGAGTCTTGCAGCTATTCATATATTATAAATTGCAAAGGAATGGAGTTGGAAGTAAGATAGTGGAAAAGGGTAATATATTGGTCCAAGGCATAGGAGATTGAGTAATGATAAGGCCCTTGAAAGAACACTGTCACTGGGAGCAGCCTTTTAATAGTGCATCTTCAATGTGGAAGACTGACTGACTTATCTTTCTTTCTTTCTTTCTTTCCTTCTAATTAGCAATAATGTATTATTTGCTTTGGGGGTACAGGTCTGTGAATCATCAGATTTACATAATTCATAGCACTCACCATAGCACATACCCTCCCCAATGTCCATCACCCAGCCACCCTATCTCTCTCCCTCTGCCCCTACAACCTTCAGTTTGTTTCCTGAGATTAAGCATCTCTTATGGTTTGTCTTCCTCCCCGGTCCCATCTTGTTCCATTTTTTCCCTCCCTACCCCACATGACCCCCCACCCTGCCTCTCAAATTGCTCATATCAGAGAGATCATATGATAATTGTCTTTCTCTGATTAACTTATTTCATTTAGCATAATATCCTTTAGTTCCATCCATGTCATTGCAAATGGCAAGATTTTGAGGGAGGGCTTTGATGGCTGAAGAGTATTCCAATATATAGCACACCTTCTTTATCCATTCATCTGTTGATGGGCATCTAGGTTATTTCCATAGTTTGGCTATTGTGGATATTGCTGCTGTAAACATTCCGGTGCACGTGCCCTTTTGGATCACTACATTTCTATCTTTAGGGTAAATATCAAGTAGTGCGATTGCTAGGTCATAGGGTAGCCCTATATTCAACTTTTGGAGGGATATCCTTACTGTTTTCCAGAATGGCTGCACCAGCTTGCATTCCCACCAACAGTGTAGGAGTTTTCCCCTTTCTCTGCATCCTTGCCAACATCTGTTATTTCCTAATTTGTTAATTTTGGTTATTCTGACTGGTGTGAGGTGGTATCTCACTGTGGTTTTGATTTGTATTTCCCTGATGCTGAGTGATGTGGAATACTTTTTCATGTGTCTGTTGGCCATTTGGATATCTTCTTTGCAGAAATGTCTTTTCATGTCTTCTGCCCATTTCTTAATTGGATTACTTGCTCTTTGGGTGTTGAGATTAAGTTCTTTATTGATTTTGCATACTAGCCCTTTATCTGATATGCCATTCGAAAATAGCTTTTCCCATTCTTTTGGTTGTGTTTTGGTTCCATTGACTGTTTCTTTTGCTGTCCATGTGGAAGTCTTTCCAAAAAACTTATTGTCCCTGGGAAAAAAGGCCAATTCCAACCTTTTCTTTCCAAGTTTCTAGAAAAGCTTTCTAAGCAACAGTTAATTTGGATATGTGAAAAGAGCTGCTAACAAATAAAACTTTTTTTCCATTCTGAATGTTCTATAATTGGAAATGGAATGAGTAAAATAAGTTATGGCAGTAAAAATATGGTCATTGAGTCAGGGGAGTGGTAACTTTATAGAAGGTGCTTAGAAAAGGCCTATTTGAAAATGTGACAGTGGAATCTAAAAAGATGAGTAGGAGAAAGCCCTATAGATAGGCTGTGTAAAGATCCTGAGGGTACAAATAATTTGCTCTGGATTTGGAATATAGCGAGAGGAAGGACAGAAGTGATGAGGTAGAAGCCTGATCTCTAGGGCTTTAAAGCTATTATAAACAGTTAATTAAGAACTCTGAAAGTATAATGAATAAACATAAAACTTTTATTTAAATCTGTCACTAGATTAAATCTTGTTCTGGAAAATCCATTTCTTTCTATTCCTAAGAGTTTTCTTTCTGGTCATATTTTATTAAAAAATGCCCAATCTACATTAAAACTTTCAGTTGTACAAAGAAATGGAAAGACGTTCTGTGCTCATGGATTGGAAGAATAACTATTGTTAAAATGTCTATACTACCCAAAGCAATCTACATATATAATGCAATCTCTATCAAAATGCCAACAGCATTTTTTCACAGAGCTGAAACAGACAATCCTAAAATTTTTACGAAACCACAAAAGACCCTGAATAGCCAAACCAATCTTGAAAAAGAAAAACAAATCTGGAGACAACACTACCATTGACTTCAAGTTACATTATAAAGCTGTAGTAATCAAAACAGTATGGTACTGGCAGAAAAATAGGCCCATAAATCAATAGAACAGAATAGAGAATCCAGAAATGAACCCACAGTTATATGGTCAATTAATATTCAATGAAGCAGGAAAGAATATCCAATGGAAAAGAGCTGTTCTCTTATACAAATGGTGTTGGGAAAACAGAACAGCCAAATGCAAAAGAAAGAAACTGGACCACCTTCATGGATCATATAAAAATAAACTTAAATGGATTGAAGACCTAAATGTGAGATCTGAAACCATAAAAACCCTAAAAGAGAATACAGGTAGTAACTTCTTTCTTTGACACTGGCCATAGCAACTTCTTTCTAGATATGTGTCCTGAGGCAAGAGAAATAAAAGCAAAAATAAACTATCTGGACTACATCAGAATTAAAAGCTTTTAGTGTTATAAGCAAATAATGAATCATGGAACACTACATCAAAAACTAATGCAGTCTTTCTCCGCTTGACTTATTTCGCTAAGCATGATACGCTCTAGTTCCATCCATGTTGTCGCAAATGGCAAGATTTCATTTCTTTTGATGGCTGCATAGTATTCCATTGTGTATATATACCACATCTTCTTTATCCATTCTCCCTGATATGAGGAAGTGGTGATGCAACATGGGGGCTTAAGTGGGTAGGAGAAGAATAAATGAAAGAAGATGGGATTGGGAAGGAGACAAACCATAAGTGACTCTTAATCTCACAAAACAAACTGAGGGTTGCTGGGGGGAGGGGGTTTGGGAGAAGGGGGTGGTATTATGGACATTGGGGAGGGTATGTGTTTTGGTGAGTGCTGTGAAGTGTGTAAACCTGGTGATTCACAGACCTGTACCCCTGGGGATAAAAATATATGTTTATAAAAAATAAAAAATTATATTAAAAAAAAAAAAAAAAAACTAATGCAGTACTGGCCGCATGGGTGGCTCAGTGGGTTAAGCCACTGCCTTCAGCTCAGGTCATGATCTCAGGGTCCTGGGATCTAGTCCCACATCAGGCTCTCTGCTCAGCAGGGAGCCTGCTTCCTTCTCTCTCTGCCTGCCTCTGCCTACTTGTGATCTCTCTCTGTCAAATAAATAAATAAACAAAATCTTTAAAAAAAAAACTAATAAAGTACTGTATGGTAATTAACAAAATTAATAAAATGATAAAATAAAACTAAAACAAACAAAACAAAACAAAAACGAAAACAAATTTCTGCACACCAAAGGAAATAATCAACAAATCTAAAAAGGCAACCTACTGAATCAGAGAAGATACTTGCAAATGGCATATCTGATAAAGGGTTAGTACAAGATATATAAAACTATATAAAACTCCACATTCAAAAAATGCATAATCCAATTTAAAAAATGGGCAGAAGACATGAATAGACATTTTTCCTAAGAAGGCATCCAGATGATACATGAAAAGATGTTCAACATCACTAATCATTAGGGAAATGCAAATCAAAACTCTAATGAGATATCATCTCATTCATGTCAGAATGTCTAAAATCAACAACACAAGAAACAACAGGTGTGGCCTAGGATATAGAAAAAGGGGAATCCTCATGCACTGTTAGTAGGAATGCAAATTGGTACAGTCCTGTGGAAAACAGTTTGAGGTTCCACAAAAATTGAAAAATAGAACTACCTATGTCTTAACAATTGCAATATAGGTATTTATTCCAAAGAATACAAAAATACTATCCCAAAGGGATACATGCACCCCAGTGTTTATAACAGCATTATCTACAATAGCCAAACTATGGAAACAGCCCAAGTGTCCATCAACTGATGAATGGATAAAAAAGAGGTCTCACACATGTAAAGATAATGGAATATGACTCAGCCCTAAAAAAGAATGAAATCTTGCTCTTTGCAAGGACATGGATGCAACTAGAGAATATAATATTAAGTGAAATCAGTCACAGAAAAAAGCCATATGATTTCACTCATATGTGGAATTTAAGAAATAAAACAAATGAGCAAAGGGGAGCAGGGGCAAGTCAAACCAAGAAATAGGAGGTGGGTGAGGGATGGGTGACATTGGTGATGGAGATTAAGGAAGTGCACTTGCCACGAGTACAGTGATCTATGGAAATGTTGAATCACTATATTGAACACCTGAAACTAATATTACACTACATGTTAACTAACTGGAATGTAAATAGAAACTTAAAAAAATAATATTTTTCAGTTGTATTATTTGAACCACATGCTTCAAAATTCTAGCCCTTCTTTCTTCCAATGGTAGGGTGTAAGTCCTTCTCATTGTTGAGAGTAAGGAGATAGAAAAATAAGGACAAATGGTCCTTACTTTATTGCTGCATTTGGTTTTTAGGCCTCTTCCTGCCAACTTTCACTATGTCTCTGACCTACATAGCTGGCCATCAGCTTCTGTATTGCAGGCACTCATCCGCTGGCTACTGCACAGCATGTGTGACAATTCTTTGGAGGCCCTTCAGGTTCAGGAGTTCTGACTCCTGCTCAGCTGCCTTTTACCACCCACACTGGCAGTCTAGCTCCCAGAAGATAGGCATTCAGGCTCCTAGACTGCCAGCCAGCCTCACTCTGGTTATTTTCTCTGCTGAGAAAGGCACAGAGGAAGGTCAGCAAGTTGACTGCCTAAACAGAAATACACCTGGGAAACAGAATGCCAGTGCCTCTTTGTGGCAGCAACATCAGTGATTATCTTGCAGTCTCTCTATCATCTCTTTGGGGAGATGGATGCTTCTCCCAGCAAGCAGAGCACTGCCTATAAGGCCAATGATATCGGCAACCATTTTGCTTTCCTTAGCCTTCTAAGTACATACATTGGGGAGAAAATGGGAAAGTGGTGGCTGTTTTTGCATTTTGTGGCTCTGACAAAACTCAAAATAAACCAATAAAGTTTAGTAATATTCAATTACACTTGAAAAATAATAGATTGACTATAGCATAGCAGTTAGGAATATTATGGGTTTTGGAATAATTGGCCCATGTTCAAATCCTGGCTGCTGGATTTGCTAGATGTCTACTCTTATATAAACTAAATTTTCAGTGCTTTAAATTCTAACTTTTAAATATGGGGGAAATAATTATACTGACCTTACAGAGTTATTTAAAAATGTAGGTGGATTAATCCCTCTAAACTATATTCAAGAGTGAGGATATAAAATAAGTACTCAATGAGTATTTGTCCTTAGTGAGTACTTTTATTAAGTACTCTGGTTAATAATAATTTTATGTAATCACTCTGACTACTAAATGGAACAGACTGGACAAAAGAGAACATGACAAGGATGGAGGTGGAGAGATCCTTAAAGCATCAGTTAGTGGAAACTTAAGTGAAATCTTACAGAAATCTGGAATAGAGTGGTACAGGTTGAGGTCGTGAAGTAGTCATTTTCATTATGTGTTTCTAGGTATAGCTTTCAGGAATTGTTGAGGAATCTTTTATGGAGCTTGAAGAAAGGAATCAAGGATGGCTCTGATATTTTCAGCCTGAGAATCTAGGAAAGCTCTTAGGTAGTTAAGGCATAGGGTTATATGAAATCAGGAAATTGAAAGAAACAAAAATAGGTCAGAGTGGAAGACATTAAAGTGTCTTTGTTCATGGATGATATAATGTTCTACAAGGGATTATTCAGAGACTCTACCATGGAGTGCTAGATTTTAAGAAATTATGTAGAAAAAAAAATCTACATGAAGAAATAATAATGTTTCCTGTAGGCAGAACAATGGATCCCCAAATATGTCTACATCCTAATACCTCCTTTGAATATGTTACCTTACATGGCAAAGGACTTTGAAGATTTGATTAAAATTAAGGACATTGAGATGATGAGATAATCCCGGTGGGCCCAATCATTTGAGTCTTTAAAATCTAGGAATATTTTCTGGCTGGATCAAAGAGGGATCACTGATGGGAGGAGGTTATGGCATCATGAAAAGGATCTGATACCCACCACTGATACCAAGATATAGAGGGCTATGGACAAGAGTCTTCTCAGAGCTAAGGGTAACCCCCATAATTAACATCCAGCAAGGAAACAGAAATCTTAGTCTCATAGCAGTTTTACAGATGGAACTGAATTCTGAAATCTGTATTAATAAAGAAATGTTTTCTCTTGTAGAACCTCCAGAAAGGAATGAAGCATGCCAATACCTTTTGTTTAGCTTAGTGAGAACCTTACCAGATGTTAGATCTACAAAAATGCAAAATAATTTGTATTATTTTATGCCACTAATCTTTTGATAATTTGTTACAGCAAGAAGAGAAAATTAATACATTACCATAATATTTACCCACATTAAATTTATACTTTTTTGACAGTCGGTAAATTAATAGTTATGTAACTGAAATCCAGTTCCATCCCAGGTTGATCCCATGTACTATTTTCAGTCATTCTCAGTGCTGATTCTAGCCCCAGAAAAGCACTATCTGCTTTCTATTGATATAAATTTGGTTTTACTGGACATTTCATATGAATTATGTCCTTCCCAACTTCATTCATTTAGCACAATGTTTTTTTTTTTTAATTAATTATTTTCAGCATAACAGTATTCATTGTTTTTGTACCACACCCAGTGCTCCATGCAATCTGTGCCCTCTCTAATACCCACCACCTGGTTCTCCCAACCTCCCACCTCCTGCCGCTTCAAACCCCTCAGATGTTTTTCAGAATCCATAGTCTCTCATGGTTCACCTCCCCTTCCAATTTCCCAAACTCCTTTCTCTTCTCTAATCCTCCATGCTATTTGTTATGCTCCACAAATAAGCAAAACCATATGATAATTGACTCTCTCTGCTTGACTTATTTCACTCAGCATAATCTCTTCCAGTCCTGTCCATGTTGCTACAAAAGCTGGGTGTTCATCCTTTCTGATGGAGGCATAATACTCCATAGTGAAAATGGACCACATCTTCCTTATCCATTCATCCGTTGAGAGGCATCTTGGTTCCTTCCACAGTCTGGCGACCGTGGCAATTGCTGCTATAAACATTGGGGTAGAGATGGCCCTTCTTTTCACTACATCTGTATCTTTGGGGTAAATACCCAGTAGTGTAATTGCAGGGTCATAGGGAAGCTCTATTTTTAATTTCTTGAGGAATCTCCACACTGTTCTCCAAAGTGGGTGCACCAACTTACACCAACAGTGTAAGAGTGTTCCCCTTTCTCCTCATCCCCTCCAACACATGTTGTTTCCTGTCTTGCTAATTTTGGCCATTCTAAGTGGTGTAAGGTGGTATCTCAATGTGGTTTTGAATTGAATCTCCCTGATGGCTAGTGATGATGAACATTTTTTCATGTGTCTGATAGCCATTTGTATGTCTTCATTAGAGAAGTCTCTGTTCATATATTCTGTCCATTTTTTAATATGATTATCTGTTTTGTGTGTGTTGAGTTTGAGGAGTTCTTTATAGAGCCTGGACAACCTTTTGTCTGTACTGTCATTTGCAAATATCTTCTACCATTCCTTGGGTTGCCTCTTTGTTTTCTTGACTGTTTCCTTTGCTGTGCAGAAGCTTTTGATTTTGATGAAGTCCCAAAAGTTTATTTTCACTTTTGCTTCCTTTGCCTTTGGAGACATATCTTGAAAGAAGTTACTGTGGCTGATATCGAAGAGATTACTATCTATGTTCTCCTCTAGGATTCTAATGGATTCCTGTCTCACGTTGATGTCTTTTATCCATTTTGAGTTTATCTTTGTGTACGGTGTAAGGGAATGGTCGAGTTTCATTCTTCTACATATAGCTGTCCAGTTTTCACAGCACCATTTATTGAAGACACTGTCTTTTATCCACTGTATATTTTTTTCCTGTTTTGTCGAAGATTATTTGACCATAGAGTTGAGGGTCCATATCTGGGCTCTCTACTCTGTTCCACGGTCTATGTGTCTGTTTTTATGCCAGTACCATGATGTTTTGGTGCTCACAGCTTTGTAGTAAAGCTTGAAATCAGGTAATGTGATGCCCCCAGTTTTATTTTTGTTTTTCAACATTTCCTTAGTGATTCGGGGTCTCTTCTGATTCCATACAAATTTTAGGATTATTTGCTCCAGCTCTTTGAAAAATACTGGTGGAATTTTGATCAGAATGGCATTAAAAGTATAGATTTCTCTAGGCAGTTTAGACATTTTAACAATGTTTATTCTTCTGATCCAAGAGCATGGAATAGTCTTCTATCTTTTTGTGTTTTCTTCAATATTTTCATGAGTGTTCTGTAGTTCCTTGAGTACAGATCCTTTACCTCTTTGTTTAGGTTTATTCCCAGGTATCTTATGGTTCTTGGTGCTATAGTCAATGGAATCAATTCTCTAATTTCCCTTTCTGTATTTTCATTGTTAGTGTACAAGAAAGTCACTGATTTCTGTACATTGACTTTGTATCCTGCCATGTTTCTGAATTGCTGTATGAGTTCTAGTAGTTTGGGGGTGGAGTCTTTTCGGTTTTCCATATAAAGAATCATGTAATCTGTGAAAAGAGAGAGTTTGACTTCTCCATTGCCAATTTGGATACCTTTTCTTTCTCTTTGTTGTCTGATTGCTGTTGCTAGGACTTCTAATACTATGTTGAACAAGAGTGGTGAGAGTGGGCATTCTTGTCGTGTTCCTGATCTTAATGGGAAGGCTGCAAGCTTTTTCCCACTGAGGATGATATTTGCTGTGCATCTTGCATAGATAGATTTTATGAAGTTCAGGAATGTTCCCTCTATTCCTATACTTTCAAGTGTTTTAATCAGGAACGGGTGCTGAATTTTGTCAAATGTGTTTTCTGCTTCAATTGAGAAGACCATGTGGTTTTTCTCTCTTCTCATATTAATTTGTTCTATCACATTGATTGATTTGCAAATGTTGAACCATCCTTGTAGCCCAGGAGTGAATCCCACCTGGTTATGGTAGATAATTTTTTTAATGTGCTGTTGGATCCTGTTTGCTAGGATCTTGTTGAGAATCTTAGCATCCATATTCATCAGTGATATGGTCTGAAATTCTCCTTTTTGGTAGGGTCTTTGCCTGGGTTGGGATCATGGTAATGCTGGCTTCATAGAAAGAGTTTGGAAGTTTTCCTTCTGCTTCAATTTTTTGAAACAGCTTCAAGAGAATAGGTTTTATTTCTTATTTGAATGTTTGGTAGAATTCCCCAGGGAATCCATCAGGTCCTTGGCTCTTGTTTTGGGGGAAGTTTTTGATCACTGCTTCAATCTCGTTACTAGATATTGGTCTATTCAGGTTGTCAATTACTTCCTGGTTCAATTTTGGGAGTTTATAGTTTTCCAGGAATGCATCCATTTCATCTAGGCTGCTTAGCTTATTGGAATATAACTGTTGATAATAACTTCTGATGATTGTTTCTACTTCCTTGGTGTTAGTTGTGATCTCTCCCTTTTCATTCATAATTTTATGAATTTGGGCTTTCTCTCTTTTCTTTTGGATTAGTGTGACCAATGGTTTATTGATCTTATTGATTCTTTCAAAAAAAAAAAAAAGCAGCTTCTAGTTTCACTGATGCATTCTACTGTATCTCTGGTTTCTACCTCATTGATCTCAGCTCTAATCTTGATTATTTCCCTTCTTATGTGTGGAGTTGGTTTGATTTGTTGTTGATTCTCCTGTTCTTTAAGGTGTAGAGACAGCTGGTATGTTCTGGATTTTTCAATTTTTTTGAGGGAGGCTTGGGTGGCTGTGTATTTCCCCCTTGGGACTGCCTTTGCTGTATCCCATAGGTTTTGGACTGAAGTGTCTTCATTCTCATTGGTTTCCATGAATTCTTTCAATTCTTCTTTGATCTCCTGGTTGATCCAAGCATTCTTAAGCAAGGTGATCTTTAGCTTCCAGGTGTCTGAGTTCCTTCTGAACTTTTCCTTGTGATTGAGCTCCAGTTTCAAGCATTGTGATCTGAGAATATGCAGGGAATAATGTCAATCTTTTGGTATCGATTGAGTCCTGATTTGTGACCCAGTATGTGGTTTATTCTGGAGAAGGTTCCATGAGCACTTGAGAAGAATGAGTATTCTGTTGTTTTAGGGTGGAATGTTCTGTATATATCTATGAGATCCATCTGGTCCAATGTGTCATTCAATACTCTTGTTTGTTTATTGATTTTTCTGCTTCGATGATCAATTTCTCAGAGAGGTGTGTTAAGATCTCCTACTATTAATATATTCATATCAATATGACTCTTTATCTTGATTAACAGTTTTCTTATGTAATTGGCTGCTCCCATATTGGGGGCATAGATATTTACAATTGTTAGATCAACTTGGTGGCTAGTCCCTTTAAGAATTATGTAGTGTCCTTCTGTATCTCTGACTATAGTCTTTAATTTAAAATCTAATTTATCTGATATGAGAATCGCTACCCCAGCCTTCTTTTGAGGCCCACTGGCATGAAAGATTCTTCTCTATCCCTTCACTTTCAGTCTGGGTGTATCTTTAGGTTCAAAATGGGTCTTTTGTAGATAACATATGGATGGGTCCTGTCATTTTATCCAATCTGCAACCCTGTGCCATTTTATGGACGCAGGTAAGCCATTCACATTGAGAGTGATTATTGATAGATATGTTTTTATTGACACCTTTGAAGTCTTTCTTTCTGTAGATTGTCTCTATATTTCTATTCAATGCTATTCTTAGGATTTTTCCTCTTTTATAGAATCCTTTTTAATATTTCCTGCAGTGTTGACTTGGTGGTTGCATAGTCTTTTAAGCCTTGCTGGTCTTGGAAACTCTTTATCTCTCCATCCATTTTGAATGTCGGTCTTGCTGTATAAAGTATTCTTGGCTGCATGTTCTTCTCATTTAGTGCCCCGAATATATCTTGCCAGTCCTTTCTGGCTTGCCAGGTCTCTGTGGACAGGTCTGAAATTATTCTAATGGGCTTTCCTCTGTAAGTAAGGAGCCTCTTTGTCCAGCAGCTTTCAAGAGATTATATCTACAATTACAATTCCTCAATTTGACTATCAGGTGCCTTGATGTTTTTTTGGAATCTATAATCTTGGGTGGAGACTGTTTGGCCTCTAGTACATGAATTCTGGTTCCATTTGTGAGATTGGGAAAAGTTTCATGAAGAACTTGTTCCACTTTATCTTCTAGATTTCTTTCTTTCTCCTCCCCTTCAGGGATTCCAATAATTCTGACATTGGAATGTTTCATGGCATCATTTATTTCCTTGATTCTGTTTTTGTAGCTTCTAAGCTGTTTGTTCCAGGCTTTCTCCTGATCCTTTCTCTCTATCTGTTACTCCTCCAGATCACTAATTCTATCTTCTGTCTCAGTTACCCTAGCTTTGAGAGAATTTAGATTAGATTGGAATTCATTGAAAGCATTGTGAACCTCATCCCGTAGCTTTTAGCTCTGCCCTAACATTGTAAGCATCATCTCTGCTTTCAGTTTGGCCCTAATCAATTCTGTTTGGTCATAACTGGCTTTCTCCAACCTAGCTATTGTCTGGATAATTGTTAGCCTGAATTCTCTTTCCGACATATTGTCTATGGTGATAGCCATTAGCTCTGTTGCAGAAGGTCCATCCTCTGTATTTTTCTTCTGTTGGGCATTCCTTCTCCTAGTCATTTTGGTGAGAGATGACTGAACAGATGTAGCTGGATGTATTGACCATGGTGCAGTCAAGGTGCACCCTGGAACACTTCTGAGCAATCAGGATTCCCCACCAAAATGAGAGAAAAAAGAAAAGAAAGAGAGAGAAAGAGAGAGAGAGAGAGAAGAGAGACAGGAAAGAAAGGGAAGATAAAAGAGAAGGTTCAGCCCAAATGAGCCCCAAGGTAAGATTTATGAAGTATATGAACAAAAACAGACAAACAAAAAGACTGATAAAAGTATAAACCAAGAGAAAAAAATATATATATATAAACAAATACAGGATGGACTTCATCAGAAAGAACCCCAAGTGTAAGATTTATATACTATCAGGACAAACAAAAACACAGAAACACTGGTGGTAGAAAAAGATGGGAGGGTGGTTATAAATTCTCAGTGTGGGCAAAGAAGGTTGTTTTGATTCTTCCTGGATGTATCTTGATATCTTTGTTAAAGGACTCAACTTTCCTAAGATAAAAGTGGATTAAAAATTGGTTTACCTATAGGGGTAGTATTGATTGGGGAAAGGCGATTACTTTGAAGTTTAACTCTGTATGAATATTAGAAAATAAAAATAAAAAATGAATAAACTAGACTAAGCTAAACTAAAATTAAAAAAAAAGAAATTTAAAAAATAGAAATGCAAAAGAAAAACACAGGTGTCTGTATCATTAAGTTCAGGTTAGAAGGTTATTATGGAATTTGATGTACTGGACAGCTCACTGTGATGGTAAATAGGTTAAAAAATTATCTATTAAAAAATGAGCCAAATAGTGGGAACAAATTAAAAATAAATGTTGTCCTATGAAGTAGTGGTGGTTGTTCTCTTGTAGTCTTTTTTTTTTCTTTTCTTCTTTCCTGGTTGGTTTTCTGGGGGAGGGTCCTGCCCCGTGGGTTTTCAGTCAATGATGTTTCCTGAGTTAAGTCCTCCAGTCTCCCTCAAGGGGGTGGGTTCTGAGGAAACTGGTTTTTTCAGCCTTTTGTTCTCTGGAGGTTTTTGTTTGTTCACTTTTTTTTCTCTCACTTTGACCGCTTTTAATAGTTTTTGTAGGTTTAGAGGAAAACAAACTGCACCCTGACCTCTCTCTCAGAGAGAAGCCTCAGTCTGCTCTTCTGTGGGTGTTGCAGAGCCCATAGAAATTCCCCCTTGGCCGCTGGCAGAGCAGGTTCTGGGTCGCGGTCCCTGGGAACGCAGGATCTTCTGCTTGTACCCAAAACCATGGCAGCGGTGGCTGTCTGGGCAGCTCCAGACTGCCAGAGAGGTTCCAAGCAGCGGATGGCACACTGAGATTTTCCCGCTGGCCCGGGCTGGAAGTGCCTGGTCTTTCTGGGTCTAAGAGCCCATGGCTTGCATGCACCTCTCTCAGGGGAGGCTGTGGGGTGCGCTCACATCTCAGGCTCTGAGAGCAGGGCGCAGGTCCAAAAGCACCAGGCTGGGTCTTTGCACACCTCTCTCAGGGGAGAGTGAGGGGAGCACGTGTATCAGGCTCTGTAGCATGGCTCAGCGTTCTGCCATCTGGCATGGCTTCCCTCACAGGAGCTGGACCCTGTTCTCTTGGGAGTGCTGGCAGCTCAGGGACCAAGACCTGGTTTCTCTGCTGCACTCTCTCTGGCTCAGTGCCAGAGGAGGCTGTCCTGGGTCTGGGGACTTAAGCCCCTGTCTCTAGCTGCCCTGATTCCCACAATCCCCCCCCGCCCCCGCCCCCTGTGATCTTTTGCTTTTTTGGAGTGCTTTCAAACAGTCTCCAAGTTAATGCTGGTTCCCAGATGCAGGGCACTCTCGTATTAGGGGTATTACTTTCCAATCAGTTGCCTCTGGTGGCTCCCTCCCCCTTTTGTTTACTTTCCAATATCACTCCAATGTTCCCACTCTGCTTTACCTGCCCACTGGCATCTTCTGCCCCTGTGGAGATCCAGACATGTATAATTCTGATCTCAGGCTGATTTCACAGGTGATCGGAGTTCTTTGGTAGGTAATCAGCTCACTTTAGGGTAAAGGTTGAAAAGGCGCCTCCTCCTACTTCCCTGCCATCTTGTCTCCCCCCAGCACCGTGTTTTTGAGGCTCCTTCATGTTGTAGCATATATCAATATTTTGTTCCTTTTTATGACTGAGTAGTAGTCTGTTGTGTAGCTATCCACAGTTGATCCCTTTACACCTTCTTGGAGATGTGGGCTGTTCAGATTCTCACTATTATGAATAAACCTATGAACACAAGTCTTTGTGTGCACCTAGGTTTTATTTCATGCAGACACTCAGAAGTCTAACTGTCAGGCCATAAGATAAGCTTATGTTAACTTTTATTTTTACATGTTTTTGAGAGAGAGAGAGAGAGAGAGAGAATGAACAAGGAGGGGAGAGGGTCAGAGAGAGAGGGAGAAGTGGGAGCCTGATATGGGGCTGAACTGGGAGCCTGATATGGGGCTTGATTTCAGGATCCTGAGATCACTACCCGAGCTGGAGGCAGACAGCTAACTGATTGAGCTACCCAGATGCCCCTTATGTTAACTTTTTAAGAAAGAATTCAGAGTGGTTGTACTGCTTTTACATTCTCATTTGCAATATATGAAGATTATGGTTTCTCCATATCCCCTTGCCTGCACTATTGATTATTTTATTTTTAACTATAGCTATTTCTAAGGGGTTAAATCACTTTGTATGATTTTGATTCACATTTCTTGATGGCTTTTGCTGCTTAGCATCTTTTCATGTGCTTGCTAACCATTCATATGCCCTTTTTAGTGACATGACTATTCAGTTTATTTGCTCACTTTTAATTGTACTGTTTTTTATTTTACTTTGTAAGAGTTCCTTATTTTGGATACAACTTATAGTGAGAAAATTGGATTTTCTTATGAAAATTATTTAGACACTTCCCTTTTACCATATACAAATAATTAATGAAAAATGGATCATATGCCAAAGTGCAAAGGTTAAAACTGTAAAGCTTCTGGAAGAAAATCTTTGTGAACTCATTTTAGGTCAAGAAAAAAATATATGTAATCAAAGACATATCATATATAAAGATATGTACATATACTATATATATATATATATATATATATATATATATATCTTCACACATTTTTGTTCCTAATCTGTAACATTTTATTTTCTTAGGTGTGTCTTTTGAAGCAAGATGTTTATTTTTTTAATAAAGTCCAATTTATATTTAGTTTCTTCTGTTATATACCATTATTTTGGTATCATATCTTGATATAATATCAAAGAACCTTTGGCCTTTTTGGGAAAAAAAATCTGGGTTTTGATAGGGGTTGTGTTGAACCTATAGATAAAAATGTGGAGAATTGTCATCTTAGTGATACTGATCTTTCCTATGTATGAATATGGAATGTTTCTCCATTTATCTTAGATCTTTTAAAATTTTTAGCAACACTTTGTTATTTTCGGAGGACTTAAACTTTCTGATAAATTCATTCTCAAGTATTTTATTCTCTTTGATGTTATTTTGAATGAAATTGTTTTTCTTAATTTCATTTGCAGAAGTCATACATCTTTATAAAATGGCTATTTAATTACTAGTGGAGGAAGTGGAAAGAGTACAGGGTTCTTGTTAGGATCAAAAGGTATCTTTGGAAAGTTTGCCAAAATTAGATTTTAAGACACTGTACTTAAGATTCAGATCTATACAGAAAAATAATCTAAACCAGGGGTGAAGAGAAAGTAAAGCTAGAAAAAGTTGACTGGAAAATGGAGATATTTGCAAAAAAGAAAAAAAATTGGCCAAGGATGGGTGAGTTGTGCAGGGCCTGGTAGGGACAAATATGCTTTCCAAGTAAGCTTGTGGTGAATATCTCTACCTTATGTATAGTGAGCCAAAAATAAGATATACTGTTCAGAGCCTATCAGCTGTCTCGCCTATTTGAGGGGAACAGGAGGTATTCACACAAATGAATGATTTATCAACAACAACAACAAAAATTGGCATGAGGAAATGCTTTTCATTTTAAGCAATATTTTGACAGATCAATTTTTTATATTTAGAACTTTAATAACTGCTTCGTGTATTTCATATAATATATAGAAATTAGCAAAGGCTTGGTTTATAGCTTTACAGTGAAACAAAACTTACTAAAATAATTATACACATTCATCTACTTTTGATGAACATTTTCCAAATGGTATAGAGTTGTGGTGAACATTAAATGAGGTAATATCTAGAATAGTGCAAAATAACTGGCCAAAAAAAAAAAAGGCAACAAATGTTACTTTCTTGTTTTCTTCCCTTTTTCATTCATATTCAGTATTTATTTATTGAAAGTAAAATTTTGCTTGACATCCAGAAAAGATGTTTCCTCTGAAGTTTTTTCTATTATGAAAGCAAAATTAAGATAAAAAATGCCAACAGAAATTTCACAGTACACATCCTACAAGAAGGACAAGAAAATGAGCCTGCAATTAGATAAAACTGCATCCTTTTCAAAGAATTGTATTATTAAATATTCAAGATTATGTGCATTAGTGAGGACATAAACTCAAAGACATACCTTTTTGCAGGACTTCTGACAGTAACTAACCATTAGAGAAACATTAAATGAAACATTGAAAGGGGAAAACAATTCAAGAAATGGACCAATTTGAGCAACTCAAAAGTACTGCTTTAGATGGCACATTTAGAGAACAAAAGACAAAAGAGAATCAGAATGAAAAAATCGTTTAAAGATGAAGTGGCTACTGTCCATTGATTGAGAGGTCACACTTTAAATCATTTTGACAGCAGAGAAAGGAAGAAGAATATAGTTTTTCCCAGAAGGTAGTTTAAAAAAAAATTAAGTAATGTAATATAAAGAAAAGGACACTGAAGCTGAACCAGAAATGACTAAGAGATTTGGTTGCAGAAGATGTGACCAACATATGACTAAATCCAAATAAAGAACATTTAAAAATTGGATGCAAAATAGATGAAGGGAACAACTTCCTAAATTGGCATTTTCTGACTCCTTTGGAAACCAAATCTCCCTCTAGCAATATTCTGCCCTTCCATTTAGTTTAAGTATAATCTTCCTTTTTCCAGCATATCTGGGTTTATGACAAATTCTATTTTTTCTTAGCAGAGGCATTTATTAGATATATTGCTTATGACAAATTCTCTCAAGATTTTTCCTGTAGAAACTATAGCAACACGAAAATACACTTTGAGCCATTCTTCAATCCTCATTTTATAAATCCTAAATATGTAAATGCTATCTACCAAATTTGTTGTATATTTTATAAAATATATTAAAGGTGAATCAATAAAATGAAGTATGATATGCTTTTTCTCTTAACAGATTTGTGATCGAACAGGGTTGGCAGTAATATTATAGCTTGCAAAATTTTTATCTTTGTTTCATTTTGAAATGTTCAGTGGTCCTGCCACTTGAGCTTAGGTCACATGCAGAGAAATTAGGGAACTATCTGGATGTTTCATGTGAATACACAATTTTCATCTGAATTATACCTTGGTCAATAAGTATGACCATGAGTTCAGTTTATGCCACTTAACCTCATTAATGTTTTATTCCATTATAAGCTGTGATAATAATAAAACTGATGTAATAATAATTCCTATGTAAATTAAATGAGATAAGGCACAGAACATCTTTAGCATAGTGCCAGAAACAGTCATTTGGCAAATGTTAGGTGACATAGTAGTCATAGTAATAATAATAGTTGTGCTATTACTACTAGTAGTTACAGTGAGAATACTGGTTATAGCAGTTGTCATAGCAAATATATCAAATATCTATCTATCTATATATATATTTTTTAAACTTTTATTCTTGAACCCCAGGCTGCATTAACTAATAATTGAGAATCTTTATATGTGAAATGAGGAAAATTAATCATAGTTATAATGGCCTTGACTTACACTTTTTTTAGCCTGTGACTGATATTTTACATGTACTTTCTTTTATGTCCAAAAATATTCCAAGGAAGGAATATTAGTAAAATAGTTATAAGTAGGTAACACATTTGTACTGGGCTTCATTTTTTTTTTTTAAGATTTTTTAAATTTATTTATTTGACAGAGAGAGATCACAAGTAGGCAGAGAGACAGGCAGAGAGAGAGAGAGGAGGAAGCAGGCTCCCTGCCGAGCAGAAAGCCTGATGCGGGACTCGATTCCACGACCCTGAGATCATGACCTGAGCCGAAGGCAGCGGCTTAACCCACTGAGCCACCCAGGCGCCCCGTACTGTGCTTCATTTTGAAAGGGGGATAGTATGATGTATACTGGAAACCATGGGATTATCAGGGATGGAACTGGCCTCAGACTGTCTCTTGATTCTGTCTAGCCTGTTCTTTGTTGTTACAGATGCATTTCTTTTCATCAGAAGCACGTCTGTAGTCAAATCTGACTTAATGCCTTGCAGCTATCAGAACAAAAGAACAAGGTACCCAGTCTCCCTCATCACCATGTTGAGTAAAATATTGGAGAAAAGGAGTTTGTCCCAGCCTTAGTAATATTCCCATCTCTTGGCAACAGCCAGTCCTGGAGGTTGGAAATAGAGTTGGGGTTGACTTAGCATAGCCTATGTGACATGACTACCCTGTGTCCAGAAAGATGGGATCTGTAATTTCAGGAATGCAGGAAGGATTGCTAGGCACCAAGAATGGTAAAAATTACAGCATGCAATCACAAGTTCTTATTTATAGGTAGAAAATTAGGGTTCTGAGACAGAGTAATTTTAAACCCTTACATTTATGGTGAGAATTCAAATTGGCATCTTTTTCACTGTAAACACATCATCCACTGTGGCATATAGCTATCATTGTTTCATGGATAGCATTTGTATATTGAGTTCAAGTAGTGGGTATTAAATATCAAGTCAGCGAATCCATATGGGATTCTAAAATATAAGTACTAAGTAATCCCAATTCTCTTGATAATTTGAAAACCTTCACTCAGTGCTTCAAAAATAAAGCTTCATCAAATCCACCTGAACTGATGTGTTTTCTTAAATGTTCTAGATTATATTCATTCAGCAATATCCTAGTTGTTATTTATAATTCTTTTTATCCATCTTAAACAGTTACAAAATGCTTAGCAGATATTCCCATTAGTAATGCCTCTCCCAAATTTTGAGAATGTTTGCATTTTATATATATTTTTTTAGATCTCATTGATCCCCTGAAATGGTGTATGTACATATATATATCATAGTTCAATCATGATTATCTGCCATCTCAGCACTCTTGTCCATGCTTAAATAACAAATACAGGTTATTTTTTGAATGGTTTTGGAAATCCTGAAAGTGTTCAATGTATACAACATAGAATTCTTTAATTTTCCGAAGAGTACTGAAGAGTCTGTGAAAATATCCATTCTATATCTTTATTATTTTAAATTTTGATCCTAAAGTTATTGACTGAATGAGGTTTTTTCTTCAAATTTAACTGGGTTATTTGGTCTGGGTGGGTATACATGCTCATTTCCCAATTTCCCAGGTGCCTTTGAGATATTACAACAAACCAATACAGTAATATATAATCTATTATGTTTTGTGGCATGATCAATAGTATAAGTAAAATGTGTCTTGATGTAATTTGCTTTTTGAGATGTTAGTGATTACAATTTATTAAGCTATTTATAAGTAAGATTAAGTTCTGCTGTAATTACATGATTTTTCCTCCAGTGTCTACCATAATATCCTTTTGTTGATACTGTATAAATTGATGAACAATATGCAGACTAGTGTTATCATCCCCCTTTTGGCTTAATTGCAAGCCCTACCTTAAAAATGTATCTACTTTATCTTCCAGGTAGATAAGAAGTTCAAATTTTGTACCATGCAAAAAAGTCCTATTTTTTTAAAGTCCTATTTTTTATAGGAATTTAAAAGTTAATGTTATCATAATCCTAAATAGATGAAGCAATGGTGAAGAAAACTGCAGAACAAATAAGAAATTTAATAATGGCCTTCCAACAGATTGCCTTTCAAATTGTTAGGAATTCATTAAACAATGGTTGAGCAGCACTGACAATTAAATTACTCTCATATGAGGTATCTAGCCATATTATGAATATTGCATACTACATAGCTCACATTTCTAAAGAGATGTAGACAACAAATTGGATTTCAGATAATTAACATGAGGCTTGAATTCAGTCTCCAGACACATCCTACTGTTTCCAAGCAAAAATAATTGGTATGTAAGTGTATAAAGAGGGTTAAAATTAAAAATGTTAAAGAAAAAAAGAATAAGAGTTTGTGCTGCATTAAGAGTTTATTGCACATAAAATATGGTAGAGAGGCAGGAACAGTAATAGTGACCTTATGGAATTGCAAATATTTTGCATAAGTTAAACCTTTTAATGCTCACCGTCTATGAAGTGCCTACTCTATTTTTCCCCACAAAGGGTTAAGCAATTGATTAAGTATAGCTGGGAGTAAAACCTATAGAGTTTGAATTTGTAACTGCTATTGATCTTTTAAGACACATAGAGAAGTTATCTTTCACTTTTTATTACTGGACACCTTTTTCATTCATGTTTAGTGTCTGTGTTTCTTCTTAAAAATTCAATGAAAATGTTATATTAAAAATACTTGTAAAAACTGAAAACAAAACAAAGAACACTTGGAATGAGTGCTCCATGTAGAGCTGTTTTATTCACTCACTGGGTAGAGTCCACAGGAAAATGGAAAAATGAAGAGAAGAATGGTGTAAAAGTTATATAGAACAAAGTTGGTGCTTTTTCTTCCTGTAGTATGCTTCAGTTAATTGCTTTTTTTAATAAACTTTTTAATTTTAGGATAGCTTTAGATTTACACAAAATTTGTGAAGAGAGAACAGAAAGTTTCCACATACCCCATAGTTTCCCCTATTATTAATATCTTATGTCCGTATGGTACATATGTTACATAGTTAATTAATTGATTGACATTGATGTATTATACAGCATATTCCTTATTTAGACCCCCATACCTGAAGTTCTTTTTCTGTTCCAGGATTCCACCTATCATATCACATTACATTTAGTTTTCATGTAGTTTTAGGCTCATCAGATTTTCCTTGTTTTGATGATGTTGATAATTTTGATAACACTGGCTAGGTATTTTGTAAAAATCCATCTGTTGGGTTTGTCTTGTGTTTTACTTACAACTAGACTAGGGTTATGGGTTTTTGGGAATAAGACCACAGAGTAAAGTGCCATTTTCATCACCTTGTATTGAGAGGTGCATATATAATCAACATGATTTAACAATTGTTGAGGTTGTTCTTGTTCTTGAGGTAGTGTTTGTCAGGTTTCTCCACTGTAATGTTATTCTCTCCTACCCTCCTCTTCCATAATGTACTCTTTGTAAGAATTGTCACTATACTTTTTCTATTGACTCCAGTGTTCTTTTGACATAATTTATTATTATTATTATTATTATTATTATTGTTGTTAGTCACATAATAACATAGTTATTATATTAATAAATAGCATATTATTATTATGTTAGTCACATACAATACTTTCAGCACAGTGTTTTCCAAGTACTTCAAATACTTCAGGCTCATTTTGTATATCTGATGCCTCATCAGTTGACTTTTAATGTTGCTGCATGTTTTATTGTAGATCTTTTAAAAAACAGATTTATTGAATATAGTTCTCACAAACTCCTTTGTAATCTTTGTTCTCGCCTCTTCTCCCCATCTCCTTCTTCAAATATCATTGCATGTTCTGTCACTATGAATAATAATGAATTATCTTAATTTTTTTTATTTTTATATCATTATTTTTTCAATCCCTTAGCTCACTTGGTATAATTTTTTTTTCATCTATGTGTTGGTTGTATAATAAATTCCCTTTTATTGCCAAATAGGAGTCCAATGAATATGAGTATATTTAATATTCACATTTTCCCCCATTTGTCTTTTGATGGACAGTGGAGTTGTTTCCAGATTTTGGTTTTTACAAAGAGAGCTGTACTAAATATTTGTGTACCTTTGCTTTCATTTCTCTTGGGAAAATATGTGAGAAGGGAATGACTGCTTTATATGATAGGTGTATGTTTAACTTTTAATAAACTGACATACTGGATTTTCAGAGTGGTGTGGTGATAACATTTTAACTTCCTAGGAGCAGTGTGTGAAAGTTCCAGCTGACCCAGAGTCTCACCAAGACTTGGCATGTTATCATTTTTCATTTTAAACATTTTCATACATGTGTGAATGTTATCTCATTGTGACTTAATTTGTATTTTTCTAATGAAAAGTATTGTCGAGTATCTTTTCATGTACTTATTTTTTATCTGAACATCTTTTTTGATAGAGTGTAGAGTCAAATATTTGACCTTTTGAAATTGTGGTTTGTGTTCTCTTATTATTAAGTCTTGAGAGTTCTTCGTATATTCAGGGTATAAGTCATTTATCAGATATTGATCTGTAAATGTTATCTGTCAGTGACTTGTCATTTCAATTGAATTTTCATCTCTATTAACAGTGACCTATATAAATCAGATGTTCTTTTTTCTGAAGCCTAATTTATCAATATTTTTTAAAGATTTTATTTATTTATTTGACAGAGAACACAAGTAGGCAGAGAGGCAGAGAGAGAGGAGGAAGCAGGCTCCCTGCTGAGCAGAGAGCCCAATGTGGGGCTTGATCCCAGGACCCTGGGATCATAACCCAAGCTGAAGGCAGAGGCTTTAACCCACTGAGCCATCCAGGTGCCCCCTAATTTATCAATATTTTATGGTTTGTGTTCTATTTAAAATTTTCTAATCCAATGACACAAATATGTCTTGATTTGTTCTCTTCAGGTATAGTTTTAGATTCTAAAGTTAGGTTCACAATCCACTTTGCATTTACTTTCAGTGAAGAATATGGTGGCTCAGTGGGTTAAAGCCTCTGCTTTTGGCTCTGGTCATGATCCCAGAATCCTGGGATCGAGCCCCACATCGGGCTCTCTGCTCGGCGGAGAGCCTGCTTCCCTTCCTTCTCTCTCTACCTGCCTCTCCACGTGCTTGTGATCTCTGTCTGTCAAATAAATAAATAAAAATATTTTTTAAAAAAAGAATATGGTTCAAGGTATACGGATTTCTAATGGTTCATCACATTATGTTAACCTTTGCTAGATATCAAATGACTCTGTATTTGCTGGTCTTCTTCTAAGATATTAATTCTGTTCCATGGATGTATGTATCTTCATGGAAGTGCTACACCATTTAGACCATATTTTAATGAACATAATTATCTTACATGTTATTAGTAGAAAAATAGTTCAGTGTACTTATGACAATATAATCTGGATACATAACATGTTACTATATATTCTTGATAGTTTAATATTCTACTATTAGAACTCAATGTCTATATAAACCTTGTAAGTTTTATAGAAGAAACTATACATATCTAGTTGAAATATTTACTATAGTTAGCCATTTTATTAGGTTTTAAGTTGTAATATTAAAAGATATACATGAAGCACATGTAATAAATTGGAATCTTACACTATTTTTAGTTTAATTCAGCTACCACTTAGAGAACACTGTGGTATTCCAGCCATTGAGTCTGAATTTATAACCACTGCTCCATGTTTGTATGTATGTATATTATATACACACACACACACACACACACACACATATATATATATATATATATATATATATATATATATAGTCACTGAGTCTACCTTTCAAAGTTCACAATAGACAGAAAAATACAGATACATGAGGCATTCTATTTCAATATTATGTCTGCATTTTCATTGAAAACTATGTTAACTTCCTAAAGCAGAAATCTGATAATGGCTTTAATACAATAAAAATATTTCAACAATTTTCTTCTTCTATAGGATAGTTTTATAACTAGCTAATTATACTTACACATTTCATTAGTGGCCATGAATATATTTTCAGGCTGATCTGTGTTTGTATCATTCCTCCTATAGTCTCTATATCTAGGCATTTGTATTCTTTGTATTGCTCTGTTTTACTCAAAATAAAAGACTTAGGGGCCATCAAAATTATGAGAATTATATGTAGGATCAACAGTATTCAAATGAAAAATTAGGTATGTCTCCAGAGAACTATAACCTTAAACTTACAAGCTTTGAGGTGTTTTTTTTTTTTTTTTTTTTTTTTTTTTTAAGCCAATCTGACTTGCCCTGATTTGAGGCTGGTTGCTTCCATACAGATTATACTACATGTTACAGTTAAATTACATTAAATATAGTAATCAGTTGGTCCTCATGGTATGATTAAATCAAAGAAAAATGCAAAAAATCTAGAAGACATGACTAAAATTTGTGGTCTGAAAATGACTATAGGTCATGCCAATTCAAATTTTATAGGAAGGATAAAGCTATATAGCAGCATTTTTTTCTATGTTTAAAAAATAAAAATACTCCAATACTTAAATATGATACTATGAGAAAGAACATACAAATAAACAACTTCTAGAATTCAAAAAAATAATGTATTCCTTTAAAACTAAGTAAATGAAATAAACATACTTGGAACAACTGAAAATAGAATTAGTTTGGGAAAATTGCAAATATTGTCAAATAAAAGAAAGATGTTGAAAATATGTTGAGAAATAAAGGAAAAATTGAAGTTATGTTTCATACTGTTTATATAAACCATAATGAGAAAAAATGGGGAAAAGACAATATTAAAGGGAAATTGGCAAAGCAAAGTATTTTCCAGAATTATAAAGAGACTTAAATCATCAAAATCAGGACACAAAGTGAGCACTAAAAAGGCCAAATAACACACAATTAAGCAAGACTAAGAAAAAATTCCTTAAAGAAATAAAGAATAAACGAAAGCTTACCTGCTTAGTCAATAACCACTATACTACTTTGACATCTATGCTAGTCAAGCAAGAATAAAATCCAGGTGATAATGTAGTATAAGAGCAGTCAGCTAAAACTTTTAAAACATTTTAATAGTGTAGGTTGGGGGCACTTGGGTGGCTCAGTAGGTTAAAGCCTCTGCCTTTGGCTCAGGTCATGATCTCAGGGTCCTGGGTTTGAGCCCCACATCAGGATCTCTTCTTTGCAGGGAATCTGCTTCCTCCTCTCTCTCTCTGCCTACTTGTGATCTCTGTCTGTCAAAAAAAAAAAAAAATAGATAAAATCTTTAAAAAAATAGTGTAGGTTAAATGTAGATAATTTTAGAAAAGAGTTGAACCTTTTTTTTTTTTTTTTTTTTTTTTAAAGATTTCTAACCCTGCTGAGCAGAGAGCACAATGCGGGGCTCAATCTCAGGACCCTGGGATCATGACCTGAGCTGAAGGCAGAGGCCTCAACCCACTGAGCCACCCAGGTGCCCCAAGAGTTGAACCTTTATCTTTATTTTTTTTAAAGATTTTATTTATTTATTTTGACAGAGAGAGATCACAAGTAGACAGGCAGGCAGAGAGAGAGGAGGAAGCAGGCTCCCCGCTGAGCAGAGAGCCCGATGCGGGGCTTGATCCCAGGACCCTGAGATCATGACCCGAGCTGAAGGCAGCGGCTTAACCCACTGAGCCACCCAGGCGCCCCGAACCTTTATCTTTAACAAGCCCTTAATGTAGGAGATAAAAGAGAGGAAAATTAAACTTCAGAATGAAATGAAATGCAAGAAGTAGTGACGAGAGTAGTGACTTGGATAAATTTAAATAAATTTCGGCTAGAAATACAATAATAATCATAATAGCAAATGTTTGGAGTATAAAACAAGATAGAAATATTTTATTGAGTTAACATTAGATAAAGAGGGCATCCTTTTATTAAATTTTGACTGTATAAAATTAAGTAGTGATAATAAAACTTTAAGTGTAATTGTCTAAAGAAAAAATAAAATGGGTAGCTTTCAAGACTGATGAAGAAGTAATAACAGATTTTAAAAACTTTATCATCCAGGTACACCCAATATAACTGCATGATTCCTTAAAAGCAGACCACCAAGCAGGTTGTACAGAAACCAAGACAGCAGCATAAGGAGGCCTTAATCTTTAAGATGGAGGAAGGTACCATGAGCCAAGGAATTTAATTGGCTTCAGGAAACTGGAAATGGCAATCAAATATAGAACCTTCAAAAAGGAATGTGGTCCTGCTCAGACTTTGTTTTTAGTCCAGCAAGACCTATCTAGGATGTCTGACCTCCAGCACTGCAAAATAATAGAATTGTGCTGTTTTAAGCTACTAAATTCATGGTAATTTTTTATAGCATCAGTAGAAAACTAATATGGTCATGGACTGTGCCCTTTATTGTTAACAAATGTCTTTGTCTCTTGTTACAGACTTTGTTTTAAAGTCTGTTTTTTTCCATTATAAGTATTGCTGCCCCAGCTTTCTTTTGACATTCATGTTTCTCTAGCTCTTCATTTTTGATCTGTAGGTATCTTTCAGCCTGAAGTGAGTCTCTTGTAGGCATTATATAAATGGGTCTTGTTTTTTTTTTTTTAATTCATTCTGTTACTCTGTGTTTTTTGAGTACTTAGTCCATTTATATTCAAAGTAATTATTGATAGATATATATTACTATTTGTTATTTATCTTATGGTTTTCCTATAGATTTTTTTTTTCTGATCCTTCTCTTGCTGTCTTTCATGGTTTGTTGGCTCTCTTTATAGATACATTCGGATTTCCTTCTCTTAATTCTTTCCTTATCTATTATTGGTTTTTGATTTGTGGTTAACACAAGATATAATAATTATAAATATTTATTCACCCAACATGGGAGCACCTAAGTACATACAACAGTTTACAACAGTTAAACATAAAGGAACTAATAAATAAAATACAATAATAGGAGGAGATGTTAACATACACTTACATCAATGGACAAATCATCCAAACAGAAAATCATCAAGAAATAATGGCTTTGAATGACACACTGGCCAAGATGGTTTTAACACATACATATTCAGCATATTCCATCCTAAAACAGAAGAATATACATTCATTCTGAGTTCACATGGAATGTTTTCCAAAATAGATCACATATTAGCCCACAAAATAAATCTCAACAAATTAAGACAAAGTCATACCATGAATCATTTCTCACCACAACACTACGAAACTAAAAGTCAACCACAAGAAATATATGGAGGCTAAATAACATGCTACTAAACAATGAATAGGCCAACCAAGAAATCAAAGAAGATGTCACAATGATCCACAATCTTTGGGATACAGCAAAAGTGGTTTTAAGAGGAAAGGTTATAGCAATCAATACAGGCCTACCTCAAGATGAAAAAACAAAAAACAAAAAACATCTCAAACAACTAACCTTACATCAAAAGGAGCTAGAAAAAGAACAACTCAAACCCCAATCCAGCAAAAGAAAGAAAATAATATGTATTAAAATAGAAATAAATGATATGGAAATAAATAAACAAACAAAAAATAATAGAACAGATCAATGAAACCAGGAACTAGTTCTTTGAAGAGATCAACAAAATTCATAAGCCTCTAGCCAGATTCACCAAAAACTAAACAAACAAAAAGACTCAAAATCTTAAATGATAGAAGAAAAATAACAACCAATACCATTGAAATATAATTGCAACATGATATTATGAAAGCCTATATGTCAACAAATTAGATACATTAGAAGAAATGGATAAATTCCTAGAAACATATGAAGTACCAAAACTAAAGCAAGAGAAAAAGGAGGATTTGAACCGACCAATTACCAGTAATGAAACTGAATCCATAATCAAAAAAGTCCCCCCAAACCCTAAAGTTCAGAACCAGACAGATTCACAGGTGAATTCTAAGATTAAAGAAGAGTTAATATCCGTTCTTCTTAAGCTCTTCCAAAAACTAGAAGAGGAAAGAAAGCTTCCAAATTCATTCTATGAAAGCGGCATTATCCTAACAAAGCCAGATAAAGACACCACAAAAAGAATTACAGTCCAAAATCTCTTGTGAATGTTGATGCAAAAATGCACAACAAAATATTAGCAAAATATTCCAAACAATATATTTTTAAAAAAATCAAACACCAGGAGGGAGGTGGGCAGGGGAATGGGCTAAATTGGTGATGGGTATTAAGGAGGGCACTTGTATTGAGCACTGGGTGTTATATGTAAATGATGAATCACTAAATTCTTCTCCTGAAACTAGTAATACACTTTATGTTAACTAAATAAAAACTTGAAACACTGAAAACAATTTTTTAAAGATTTTTATTTATTTATTTGACAGAGATCATAAGTAGGCAGAGAGAGAGGAAGGGAAGCAGACTCCCTGCTGAGCAGAGAGCCTGAATTCCTGGACTCTGGGATCATGACCGGAGCTGAAGGCAGAGGCTTTAACCCACTGAGCCACCCAGGTGCCCCTAAAAAATTTTTTAAAGTTAAATCATATACCACAAACATTGGAATTTATTTCTGAGATGCAAGTGTGATTCAATACTCAGAAAACAATCAATGTGATACATCATATCAATAAAAGAATAGGGGCACCTGGGTGGCTCAGTGGGTTAAGCCTTCAGCTTAGGTCATGGTCTCAGGGGCCTGCTCTGCTCAGCAGGGAGCCTGCTTACCTCCCCTCTCTCTGCCTGCCTCTCTGCCTACTTGTGATCCCTCTCTCTGTCAAATAAATAAAATCTTTTAAAAAAAAGATAAATAATAAAAAACCATATGATCAATAGATGCAGAAAAAGCATTTGACAAAGTACAACATCCATTCATGAAAAAAACCCACTGCAGAGTAGGTCAAGAGAGAAGATACCTCAACTTAATAAAGGCTATATATGAAAAACCACAGCCAACACCATAATCAATGGGGAAAGACTGAGAACTTGTCCTCTAAGACTAGGAATAAGACAAGGATATCCACCCTAGCTACTTTTATTCATCATGGTACTGGAAGTCCTACTTGCAGAAATTACACAACATAAAGAAATACAAGGGACCTCAATTGGTAAGAAGTGAAACTCTCACCCTTACAGGTGACATGAGAGTATATACAGCAAACCTAAAGACTCTATCAAAAAACTACTAAAACATAGTTATTAATTCAGTAAAGCTCCAGGATAAAAAATAAAAATACAAAAATCTGTTGGATTCCTATATACTATCATGTAGCATCATAAAGTGAAAATCAGAAACCAATTCAATTTATAATTGCACCAAAAATGACATCTAAGAAAACAAAAAACCAAAAACTTAACCAAAGATGTGAGAGAGACCTATACTCTGAAAACTGTAAAAAAAACTGATGAAAGAAACTCCTGGGTTGGAAGAACAAATGTTGTTAATATTTGTATACTACCCAAAGCCATCCACAGATTGAATGCAATCCTTGCCAAATATCAACAGCATTTTCCACAGAACTAGAGCAAATAATCCTAAAATATGTATGGAACCACAAAAGCACTCCCATAGCCAAAGCAATCTTGAGAAAGAAAAACAAAACTGGAGGCAGCACAATTACAGATTTCAAGTTATATTACAAAGCTGTAGTAATTAAAACAGTATGGTACTTGCACCAAAAAAAAAAAAAAAAAAGATAAAAGACACATGGATCAATGGAGTAGAATAGAAAATTTAGAGATAAAGCCATAGTTTTATGGTCAATCAATATTTGACAAAGGAGGCATGAGTATACAATAGGGAAAAGGCAGTTTCTTCAACAAATGGTGTTGGGAAAAGTAGACTGCCACATGCAAAAGAATGAATCAGGACCACTTTCTTAGACCATACACAAAAATAAATTCCATATGGATTAAAGACCTCAATGTGAGATTGGAAACCATAGAAATCCCAGGAGAGAGAAGAGGCAGTAGTCTTTTTGATCTAGGCTGGGGCAACATTTTTCTACATACGTCTTATGAGGCAAGGGAAATAACAACAAAAATAAATTATTGGGACTACATCAAAATAAAGTTTCTATACAGCAAAGAATAGGCAACCTACTGAATCAGAGAAGATAGAAGATACTAGCAAATGACATTCCTGATAAAATGTTAGTATCTGAAATATATAAAGAATGGATACGACTCAATACCCAAAAATACTCCAATTAAAAAATGGACAGAATTCATGCACAAACCTTTCTCTAAAGACCTACAGATGGCCAATACACACATGAAAGCAGCCTTAGCATCACTCTTTCTCAGGGAAATGCAAATTAAAACTACAATAAGATATCAGCTCACACTTGTCAGGATAGCTAAAATAATAATAAAAAAAATAATAAACAGCAGGTTTCTCTTGCTTTGTTGGTGGGAATGCAAGCTAGTACAGTCACTATGGGAAGCAGTATGGAGTTTCCTCAAAAAAATTAAAAATAGAATTGCCCTATGATCCAGGAATACTAGTTATTTACCTGAAAAATACAAAAACTAATTCAAAGGAATACATATACTCCTGTGTTTACTGCAGCATTAGTTACAATAGCCAAACAATAAAAGCAGCCCAAATGTCCATCAACTGATGAATGGGTAAAGAAGAGGGGGTACACATACACGCACACACAAACATTTTTCAGTCATGAAAAAGAAGGAAATCTTGCCATTTGCAACAACAAGGATGGAGCTAGAGTGTAATGCTGAGTGAGATAAGTCAGTCAGAGAAAGACAAATACTATATGATCATACTTGTGTGTAGAATTTAAGAAACAAATGAGCAAAGGAAACAGAAAGACAGAGGCAAACCAAGAAACAAACTCTTAACCATAGAGAACAAACTGATGGTTACTGGACGGGAGGTTGGGTAGGAGTACGGGGAGAAATAAGGGATGGGGATTAAAGAGTACACTTATTTTGATGGAAAAAAAATGGAATTTTTAAAAAGAGAAAAAAATACAGTGATGGTCAACAAAAATATTCCAACAAAAGAAGAAACATACACAATTAGAAAATATAGTTTTGAAAGAAGCTATTATTTACAATACTTCCAGGAAATACAAAGTAAAAAGGAATAAATCTAATAAGACATGTAGAAGTCCTTGGAGAAACAGACAATATATGTCCACACATGTCCTCTAAGTCTGAGCACATTTTTCGAAGTACCTAAATGGAGATCTGAAACCTGAATTAACTTTCCAAAGGGAGGAAGGTGGGGAGAAGTGTTCTGGAAAATGAAAGCTTTTTTTTTGCCTCCAGGAACTGGGGGAAGACAAAAAAAAAAAAAAAAAAAAAAAGCATGTTGTTGGTTGTTGATACTCGAGAACAAGAGTGGAGAGTCCAAGTTAAAGCTCGGAATGAAATCCTAAAGTCATATATTACAGATATTTTAGTAGTCTAGGTTTTGAAGCTTATATGTTATATTTCATGCAGTGGAAGGACATAGGGAGGTTTAAATAAGTGAATGACCCAAAAGGTTTGCATTTTTTAAAACAACTAGAAGGCTGCTTTGTGGATTGAAAGGGCTATAAGGAATGAACGCAGCACAGTCTCTGCCTTCATTCATTCATTTATTCAGCCAGTCAGTCCAGTCTACTCTAGACAATAGTCCCTGCCTTCAAAGAGCCTTCTTTGTACAGGAAAAGGAGACAGACAGTGAACAAGTGAGCACAATATATAGCTTTTCAAATGGAAGTAAATGCTATGGAAGCAGGGAAGAGGAGTAGAAAGTGCAGGGGGCCAGGGCGATTAAAAAAAGGCCCTGCTGATAAAGTGACACTTTGGTAAAGACTGGCAGGAAAGAGTGAAAAATGGCTGGGGGTAAAGAGGGTTAAATTATATTTCATTTAATTTTTAAGCTAAGAAATACTAAAACACACTGTACTTCAAAGAGCCCAATGTCTGTGGGTAGCAGTGGGTAGTAGTGGTTTCAGATACCCACTTCATTTTAGAGTTCTCTGCACTTTTCATTTATAGTTCTTAAAGAAACCTTCTAGTTCTGCTAGGGGACTCTTTACCGAAATAACTTTGCTTCCTCCCTTACTGCTCTATAATGGCTGTAATTTAAGGACTGTATGCTGGACGTCAGCATCCCCAGATGCTGCTATAGGATAAATAAATGACTGTAGAGCTCTGTGGATTGAAAGAAAAACTTACTCTTACTTATAACATTAAAAAAAAAAAATGTTTGCTTTCAGTAATATATTCTTCAGGGTTCTTTCATGCTTCTTTGAATTAATTTGTTCAATATTCATTCAGAACTTACTTATTGATCCCTGCAATGTAGCAGGCACCATGACCAGTGTTGGGCTTTCAATGGTAAAGATAAACATGGCTCCTTTGCTGATAAAGCTTCTTAGAATTTAATAAGAAAGGGGACATATCCTTAACAGCCACTGATAATGCGCTTACATTTGGAGAGGAAAGCTACTAAATTAAATAATGTGTTTTGATTCAGCAAACCAATGTGAGTGCTTACCTCCTTGACAAGCATTGTGGCTGAAGTAGCATAGATGAATGAGACTCAGTTGCTGCCGTAATGGAGTCATAATCTAGCAGAAGATATTGACTACAAAACTCGAATAGAATGAATTATACTGTGATTGTGTGACTTGAGTCTGTGGGAGCACAGAGAAGTGAACAATATTATCTGTTTGAAGCTTTGGAAAAATTCATGTGTTATCTGGGAAAGTTATGTGTTATCTAGGTCTTGAATCTGGAACTGATTTGCTAAGTAAGATCTCTCCAGGACATTCTCAGTGAAAGATAGAATAAATCAAGTCCGGCAGGTAGACACTTCAGTGCTTTTTTCAGAATTATTAGCCAGCCTTAATATCCATTAAATATTTAAGGAACAGCACCATATCATCTAAAATGTGTCAATGCCTAGTAAGTAGTGAGAGTTGCTATGTGAATGTAACTCCCTTATAATTGGGATTGCAGGTGAAGCTATTTCTCTATTTTAGTCCTTTTTATAGAGTGACATAAGAGTTACAGTGGTCAATATATAGCTTACAAAAATAATTGGCTCTTCAGTAAATTAGTAAAGTAAATGTAATTTTTGTTTTTTTTTAAAATATCATCAAAAACAACTCTATTATATTCTTCCATTAATTGCCATGAATTAGTTTAACCCAAAGCCAATTTATAAATTCATCCATCCTACCTCTATGGGTTCAGCATCAATCATAATTGTTTTTTATTCCATTTCATTGAGAAATTTAACCCTGTAGAGACCTACTTCCATTATAATACTGCTTATTCTGTTAAAGTATGTCACTGAGCTTATTTATATCTCTGGTACAGAGTGCAAATTGGATGCAAGAATGTGTTCACTTATGCAATCGGCATTTTTCATCAGAGTTTGTGACCTTGCATTAAACTCTCAAAAGGAACCAAGACCTGATAAAGGCTAACAGCACTTGAAATTCTTTTTACATTTTCTGGTTTTTGGCAAAGTTAAAAAGACTGCAGTCTTTTTCATGAAAGCAGTAGAAGTTACTTTAAAAATTATATATAATTATATATAAATATATTTTTCATTATATACTTTATATAAATTATGCATAATTTTTATAAAACTATATAAAGTATATATTAAATTATATATAAAATTTTAAGTAACTTCTATTGTTTTACAAATGCACACACACACATATAGCTTGGAGGGTGGGAAGGAGAAGAGGCAGAGGGAGAGGAAGAGAAGAGAGAAAATCTTAAGCAGGCTCCATGCCCTGTACGAAGCCCAATTCAGAACCGGATCTCACAACACTGAGATCATGACCTGAGCTGAAATCAAGACTTAGACACTTAACCAACTGAGACACCTAGACACCCCTAAAATATTTTTCTTAAATCAAAAAAGAAAAAGTTACTTCTCATGGAACCCACACATAACTCATTCATAAGGTCTATCCTTATCAGTGGTCTGTGGATCACTTTAGATTGTCGACTGCTAATGTCTGACATGGAATTCTATTTGTGTAGTATATCTGGTATTTTATATAATAAACATCACATAATTGTTTCTCCATAGATGTGGGAAATTTGAAGGAGTAGAACATATGAGTTCCTTTTTCTCTTTAATGTTCCTGACTCAGTACGCTTAGGATGACATATAAACCCTAATTGCGTTGTCTTGTCATTTCTTTTTTTTCTTTTTGCGGCTACATCCATTCTGGGACATAGACTATTTAGGTCATAATCCTAGTCATAGTAAATGTTTGAATGATATAAATGCATTAAAACAATTCAACATCTAACTAAACAAATTAAACAATTAAATTAAAATTAAATTTTAATTTAATTTAAACAAATCAACATCTATCGCTGTTTTTTTACTTAATAACAAACAAAATAATGAACATATTTCTTCTTTAGATATTCTATTATTTGTAACTCTATTTTCATCATTCATGACTCATTTTGTTGTCCTTTAATATTATAAAGTTGCCAGTGTGGAGTCTGAACTGAAATTCCTGCCACATGAGGATATGACTACATTTTAATGAAATCAGCAGAAGTGAGTCTCAGTGCATCTTCATCATAATTTAAGGCCTAGTTGACGCATGATAAATGATTCTTGTCTCTGATCATTATGCTACCTGAACAGTGATATGTCATTTGTGTCTTCCCATTGTACTTGTGGAAGTGTCACGGGGGTAGCAAATGTACAACAAATACATCCCTTGATTAAATTTATATTTCAGAAAAATTCAATGTGTTAGACAAATAGGAGTACTAAACTTCAATATAGTTGAGAATACTGGAATAAAAAGATTTTACTAACCACCCTTGGTTCCATCCCTCATCTTATGGCTCAGAAACAAAGAGCCAGGTATGCTGAATATTTCCCCAAGATGATAGCCAGTTGATCTAGAATTAGTACATGGGCTGTTAACTCATATAGTCATCCCATAAACATTTATTGAGTAACTGCCATGTCCCAAGCACCATACTAGTTATACATTGATTTAAAAGATAAATTCTGCTTTGAACGTCATTGGGTCAAATAGGAGTGACTAACATTTTAAGAATAATTGCAATACAAAGCAAATAAGAAGAGCTTCAAGACAGTTTATATACATGGTTCAATCAGGCCATAGAAAATGCAAACAGGTCATTCTCATGAAATTACGAGATCAAGGAAGGATTCATACAGAAGAGATGGGTTGAAAGGTTGAAAGACAGGTAAATGTGATCTGAGAAGAAAAGATTTGACCATGACATAACTTAAAATTCAATTTTCAAGCTAAAAAGGATACTTCTAGCTAGACCACAGGGTTTTTTCAGGTATAAATAATTTAGAGCATTATTTTCATACTAATGTAAACTCATATATGTATGAATTATAGTATCTTTATTTTAAGAAACAAAACTTCAAGGAATTTTGTAATTTGAGGTATGTGACTTAAAGCAATGAATTCACCGATTTAGTTATTGAAACTTCCTCTGCCATCTGGGTTCTTCAGGAGAAAATGTGAGTAAAGCTTAAAACACATAGGTTAATTCATCCTGGTTGCCGAGAAATGTGGTTGTTCTATGTGATTGTTGCTGTTTTCAATATTATTTGTAATGGTGGAGAAAGTCATGTATTTGTTGTTTCTGTTTTAGAATGAAAAAAGGCCTTCATATAGGCTTTCTGGGTTGTCAAAAAATATACAGAACATCCAGCTAATCATTGATTTTTGTTGTTGTTGTTAGTTTAAGTATGCCCTAAAATGAAATATAAAGTCGAAATCTAACTGGCAGTCTATATTTTTGTTACATTGGACAACCCATTTGTTGTTGATAGCCATTTCCTATTTGCAGACTATGAGATGTTTTAAAACACTTTTTTTTTTTTTTAAACTTCAGCTACTTTTTAAAATAAAATCAGTTAGGGGTGCCTGGTTTGTTGGTTAAGCAAATGCCTTTGGCTCAGGTCATGATTGTGGAGTCCTGGATTGAGTACCACATCCGACTCCCTGCTCAGTGGGGAGTCTGCTTCTCCCTCTGACCCTGCCCTCCGTTGTGCTATCATTCTATTTGTCTCAAATAAATAAATAAATAAAATTTAAAAAAAATAATAAAATAAAATCTGGTTAAAAATGTGTAGTACTTTCTTTTTTTTCCCTACTGAAAAAAGACTTTAATGTGGCTAATATTACATCCCCCTCCCCAAACCTGAGAAGCTAGGGAGACCTCAGTAGCTGGGCCGGTTGCAGAGGCTGTTGCCATGGTAACTGCTGGTAGGTCCTACTCCCCAGGATACTCCAACTCCAAATTTCAATAGATACAGTGAAAAAGGGGTCTGGTTACCCATGAAGCAGGAGAGATGAGGACCTGGAGTGTTAGAGAGGGCATGTTGTATGGTCTGAGAACCCACACATGTGCACTGTCAAGCACACACACCAGAAGCCCCTCTCAGGCATCCACACATGACAAATTTTCTTCAGAAATGTAGCATTGAGCGCACACACCCGTTCCTTACAGGTATGCACATGAGGTACTGTATATATGTGCCTTTCTCTCAATCTTTGGCTTAGAGCCTGTGTGTCCCCTTTTGGCTCAGAGTGATATGGACAGACAGGTCTTCCTGGTCTTGGCCAGACCATATCCAGGTGTAGGGGCTAGATGTTGTGGTGTTTGCCTGGATAACCATGCAATAGGCTCTGTTGTTGGAGTTGGCCCAGGAGGGGAAATTGTGCAGTTTGAAGATGGCCAGTGTGATGATGTCTAGTGAAGTGTCAGGTTATTGATGGCCAGTGTGATGACCACCACCCTGATGATGTTGAGCAGTTCCAATACTTCTATAGTAGTAACTGGACAATATATATTTTTTTTGGAACAATACTAAGTGTTCACATAACTTACCAGATTATTGTGACTTTCTGCTCATTTTGAATGAACTGAGATAAACTGATTTTCATTTAATTACTTTTTAACCCATGTTCTCACAGGATTTCTTTTCTTTTCTTTTTTTTTTTTAAGATTTTATTTATTTGTCGGAGAGAGAGAGAAAAAAAAAAAAAACACAAGCAAGGGGAGCAGCAGGCAGAAGTGGGCTCCCCACTGAGCAGGGAGCCCAAAGTAGGACCCAATCCCAGGACGCTCTGATCATGACCTGAGCTAAAAGCAGATGCTCTACCAACTGAGCCACCTAGGTGTCCCTCTCACAGGATTTCTAAAGGAAATTCACATGATCTACACTCTCAACTTTGATGGTCTGGCCCCTTAATTGTAGTTCCTACTATATCTTTCTGACAAGCTAATTATTTGCTACAATCAAATCTAGTAATTTTAATAGTAGCAGTTACTACTGCAACTCTAGAACTCTAGTAGTAATGAAATAATTATTCTAAAAATACTGATATGCTTCCTTAGCCATTTTACCTCAATTGTAGATGAAATATTACCACTAATTGTCAGCTGAGACTAAGTATAGACAAAAAATATTCTGATAATTTATAGCTGAGGTTGTGTGATAATTTTTAAAATAAGAATTATTGGATTCTGAGAAAGTTGGTAGAGTAGGAGGAACATAAACCCATATCATCCCATAGATACAATTAGAAAACACCCACATCAGTGTAAATAATTCAGAAAATGAACAAAAGTCACAGAACAGCTAAAGGTAGAAAAGTGGCTACACTGAAAATGATAGGAAGGGTGGATATATGAGAACCAAATCAGATCTGTTAGACTATCCTAAGGAGGGGACCATCCTAAGGAGGGAGGAACACTGCAGGCATGGAGAAAGGAGAGAAGCAGATCCCTCAAGATACAGTATAGAAGCATTTCTTCAAAGCAAGACTGGAACATACTGAAAGGAGATGTGTTTACTAATCTCAGCCTGTGCTGGGGAGGCAAGGATCGTTGGGAGACTTTTGTAAGAACAAAATAGTTGGAAGTCCTCTTTTCCAGCATGGATAATAGACACTTGTGGGAATGAACACAGCATACACACTTTCCATAGCTTCCTAAAAGTGCACCCATTCCTGCACACTCCTCTGTGAACCTAATCCTATCCACAACAGGCAAAGAGAGTCATTTATAGATGACTGCACTGAAGACAAATGTGGCTCAGCCCTACACAATGAATGCAGTATACATAACAGATACCCATGAAATGCCAAGTTCCAGTGAACAAGGGACATTTCACTACAGGGCACCTCAGGACATCTTCACAAAGCCACTCCTTGCAATAGCAGGGGATACAGCTGACTTTCTAACACATAAAAACAGACTTGAATAAAATGAGAAGACAGTAATAGGTCCCAAATGAAAGAACAGGAGAAAATAACAGCAAGATATCTAAATGGGAACAGAGATAATATGTTTGGTAGAGAATTTTTAAAAAAAGATTATAAAGAGACTCACTGAACTTGAGAAAAGAGTGGAGGATCTAAGTGAGACACTACACAAAGAGATAGAACACATGAAAAAGAACAATCAGAGATGAAGAATTCAGTAACTGGAATTAAAAATGCACTAGAGGTTGGGGTGCCTGGGTGGCTCAGTGGGTTTAGCTGCTGCCTACAGCTCAGGTCATGATCTCAGGGTCCTGGGATCGAGTCCCGCATCGGGCTCTCTGCTCAGCAGGGAGCCTGCTTCTCTCTCTCTCTCTCTCTCTCTGCCTCCCTCTCCATCTACTTGTGATCTCTCTCTGTCAAATAAATAAAATCTTTTAAAAAAAAAATGCACTAAAGGGAATAACGGGTAGACTAGAGGAAGTAGCAGAACCAATCAGCAACAAGTAGGAGAGAGTAATAGAAAGCAGTCAAACTAAATAGGAGAAAGAAAAAAGACTAAAAAGCATAAGAATAGATTAAAGGAAATCAGTGATAGCATCAACTGTAATCACATTTGCATTTTAGGGATTCCAGATCATGAGAGAGAAAAAGAAGAAAATTTATTTGAAGAAATTATAGATGAAAGCTTCTCAATCTGGGGATAGAAACAAAAATTCAGATCCAGGAGGCAACAACAAAATCAATACAAGGAGGTCCACACCAAGGCACATAGTAATAAAAGTGGCAAAGAATAGTGATAAAGAGAAAATTTTAAAAGCAGCAAGAGAAAAGAGCTATATAAAAAGGAAATCCAAGGAGGCTACCAGCTTATGTTTCAGTAGGAACTTTGTAAGCCAGAAGTGAGTGGCATGATATATCCTGCTGAAAGGAAAAAGCCTGCAGCCAGTAATACTCTATCCAGCAAGGCTATCATTCAGAATAAAAGGTTTGATAAAGAGTTTGCCACATAAAAGGTAAAGAAATTCATGACCACTAAGCCATCCCTACAAGAAATTATTAAAGGAGACTCTATGAGTGGAAAGGAAAGATCCTAAATAGGAGTTTAAAAAAAATAGTAGGATGGACAAAAGCAGTAAAATTAAGTGTATCTATAAAAATCATTCAAGGGATTCACAAAATAAAAGGATGTAAGGTATGACAATATATAACTAAAATTTTAGGTAGAAGAAGCAGAAATGTAGTGCTTTTAAAATGAGTTCAAACTTAACAATCAAATTAATATAGACAGTTATATGTAGAAGATGATACATGTAAATCTAATAGTAGCCAAAAAAAAAAAAAAACTGGCAAAAGATAGGCAAAAAATAAAGAGAAAGGAATCCAAGTATATCACTAAAGAAAGCCATCAAACCATGAGAAAGAAGAGAGTAAGAGAAGAAAGGATCAGAGAGGAGCCACAAAAACAATCACAAAACAAGTAACAGAATGGTAACAAATAAATATCTATCAATAATTACTTTGAGTTTAAATGGACTAAATGTCCCATTAAAAGACATAGGGTGATGAAATGGATAAAAAAACAAGACACTTTGGGGCACCTGGGTAGCTCAGTGGGTTAAGCCTTTGCCTTCAAGTCAGGTCATGATCTTAGGGTCTTGGGATGGAGCCCTGCATCAGGCTCTCTGCTCAGCAGGGAGCCGGCTTCCCCTGCCTCTCTGCCTGCCTCTCTGCCTACTTGTGATCTCTCTCTGTCAAATGAATAGATAAATAAATCTTTAAAAAAAAAAAAGACCCATCAATTTATAGCCTATAAGAGACTCATTTCAGACCTAAAGACACATCATACAGATTGAAAGTGAGGGAATAGAGAAATATTTATAGTTCGAATGGATGTAAAAAGAAAGCCAAGGTAGCAATTTTTATAAAGGACAAAGTAGATGTTAACACAAAAACCATCAGAATAGACAAAGAAGGATCAGATGGAATAAGAAAGGGGACAATCCAGCAAGAAAATATACCAATTGCAAATATTCATACACCCAACATAAGAGCATCCAAATATAAAACAGTTAATAGGGATGCCTGTTGGCTCAGATGGGTGTCTGCCTTTGGCTTGGGTCATGTCCCAGGGTCTTGGGATTGAGCCCCACATCAGGCTCCCTGCTCAGCAGAGTGCCAAATTCTTCCTCTCCCTGCCACTCCTCCTGCTTGCACTCTCTCTATATATAATAAGTAAATTCTGTAAAAAAAAAAAAAAAAAATTAGAAAAGAGTTAACATAGTAATAGTAGAAGACATTAATACCCCATTTACTTTGATGGATAGATCATCTAAAAAAAATCAATAGGAAATTCTAGCTTTGAATGACATACTGGACCACAAGGCTCTAACATGGATCTATTCAGAACATCCCATCCTAAAACAACAGAATACACATTCTTTTCAAGTACACATGGAACATTCTCCAAGAATAAATCACATATTAGGCCACAAAATAAGCCTTGACAAATTCAAAGGGTCAAAGTCATACCATGCAACTTTTCTGATCACAAAGCTATGAAACTAAAAATCAACCACAAGGAAAAATCTGGAAAGAACACAAATAAATGGAGGCTAAATAACATGCTCTTAAATAATGAATGGGTCAAGCAAGAAATCAAAGAAGAAATAATAAATTTCATGGAAACAAATGAAAATGAAAACACTGGTACAAAATCTTTGGGATGCAGCAAAAGCAGTTCTGAGAGGAAAGTTTATAGCAAAACCGGCCATGCTTCCAAAAGCAACAGAAATATCAACAACCTAACCTTACATCTAAAGGAGCTAGAAAAACAAGAGCAAACAAAACCCCAAACCAGCAGGAAGAAGGAAATAATAAGGATAATAGAAGAAATAAATGATACTAGAAACTAAAAACAAAACAAAAATAAAAGCAATAGAACAGTTCAATGAAACCTAGAGCAATTTCCTTGAAAAAGTCAAGAAAATTTATAAACCTCTAGCCAGACTCATCAGAAGTAGGAGGAGGAGAAACAAGGTCCCAATAGGCAAAATCATAAATGAAATAGAAGAAGTAACACCTAACAGAAATACAAGCAAATATAAGAGAATATTATGAAATAATATTTATAAAATAAATTAAATATTATGAAATGTAAGAGATTATGAAAACATATGCCAACAAATTGGACAACCTCAAGGAAGTGGATAATTTCTGAGACATATATAACCTCTCAGAACTGAAGCATTTATAATGGAATACTATGCAGCCATCAAAAAGATGAAATATTGCCATTTGCAACGATGTGGATAGAACCAGAGGGTATTATGCTAAGTGAAATAATCAGAGAGATCCAATTATATGATCTCAGTGATATGTTGAATTTAAGAAACAAGGCAATGAATCAAAGGGGAAAAGAGGAAAAAATGAAATGAGATGAAACCAGAGAGGGAGAGAATCATTGGAAACAAACTGAGGGTTTCTGGGGGTGGAGGGATGGGAAGGAATTTGGTACCTGGGTGATGGACATTGAGGAGGGTATGTGTTGCAATGAGCACTGGGTATTATTTAAGATTGATCAATCACAGACCTGTACCCCTGAAAAAAAAAATAATACATTTAAGAAGAAGAAAAAGAGAAAAAACTGAATCAGAAAGAAAATTTGAATAGGCCTATTACCAGCAATGAAATGTGAATCAGTAATCAAAAAACTTCACAAACAAAAGTTCAGAAACAGGTGGCTTTACAGGCAATTATTCCCAAGAATTGAAAGAAGAGTTAATACTTAGTCTTTTCAAAACAATTAAAAAAAATAGAAGATGAAGGAAAACTTCCAAATTCATTTATGAGGCCATTAGCACTCTAATTCCAAAACCAGATAAAGACACTACAAAAAACCAGAACAGACCAATATCCCTGATTAGCATAGATGTAAAAATCCTCAACAAAATACTAGCAAACTGAATCTAACAATACATTAAAAAAATTACTCACCATGATCATATGGGATTTATTCCTGACAGGGAAGATGCTTCAATATTCACCCATCTAAGAGTGCTATATATCAGATCAACAAGATAAAGGATAAAAACTATATGAACATTTTAGGGGTGCCTGGGTGGCTCAATTGTTTAAGCATCTGCCTTCGGCTCAGGTCATGATCCTAGGGTCCTGGGATCGAGCCCCGCATTGGGCTCCCTGCTCAGTGGGGAGCCTGCTTCTCCCTCTACCTCTGCAGCTCCCCACACTTGTGTGCTTTCTCTCATCCTCTCTCTGTCAAATAAATAAATCTTTAAAAAAAAAACTATATGAACATTTTAATAGATGCAGAAAAACATTTGACTAAGAACGAGATCCTTTCATGATAGAATCCCTCAACAAAGTAGGTTTAGAAGCAACATATCTCAAAATAATAAAAACCTCATACGGAAAACCCACAGCAAAAATAATACATAATGGGGAAAACTGAGAGCTTTTCCTCTAAGGTCAGGTAGAAGACAAGGATGTCTACTCTCCACACCTTTTTTCATTTTTTAAAAATTTTATCTATCATCTATCTATCTATCTATCTATTTATTTAGACAACGAGAGTAAGAACTTGTACATGGCAGGATGAAGAGAAAAAGAGGGAGAGGAAGGGAGAATGAATATCAAGAAGATTCCACACTGATTACAGAGCCTTATGCAGGACTCAATCTCAGGACCCTGAGATCATGACCTGAGCCAAAACCAAAAGTCAGACATTTAACTGACTGAGCAATCCAGGCAACCCAATGACACTTTCAACAGAGTACTGGAAATCCTAGCCATAGTAACCATACTACAAAAAGAAATAAATACATCCAAATCTGTAAAGAAAAAGTAAAACTTCCACTCCTTGCAGATGACATGATATACCATATAAAAAACCCTAAAGACTCCACCAAAAGCTGCTACAACTAATAAATAAACTTAAAATCACAGGATACAAAATCAATATAAAGATATCTGTTGCATATCTGTATATGAAAAATTAAGCCTCTGAAAATGAAATTCTTTTTAAAAACTCCATTTACAATTGCATCAAAAATGATAAAGGGCCTAGGAATAAATTTAACCAAGTGGTGAAAGACTTGTAATCTGAAAGCTATAAAACATTGATGAAAGAAATTAAAGACAACATGAATGGAAAGACATTCTATGCTCATTGACTAGAAGTATAATTATAATTAAAATGTCCATACTACCCAAAGCAATATACAGATTGAATGTAGTATCTATCAAAATACCAACAACATTCTTCACAGAACTAGGACAACCAATCCTAAAACTTTTATGGAACCCCAAAAGATCTCGCATAGCCAAAAGAATCTTGAAAAAGAAAACATAAAAAAAAAAAAAAAACCTGAAGGCATAATAATTACAGACTTCAAGTCATAATACAAACCTATAATAATCAAAACAGTATCATATAGGTATAAAAATGACACAGGATCAATAGAACGTAATAGAAAGCCCAGAAGCAAACTCACAAATATCTAGTCAATTAATATGCAACAAAGGAAGTATGAATATATATATAGTATGGAAAAGAGAGTCTCTTCAACAAATGGTGTTGGGAAAAGTAGACAGCCACATGCAAAAGAATGAAACTGGATCACTTTCTTAGGCCATATACAAAAATAAACTCAAAATGGATTAAAGACTTCAGTGTGAGGCTTGAAACCAGACAATCTTAAAAGAGAACACACACAGTAATTTCTCTGATGTCAGTCAAGCAACATTTTTCTAGATACGTCTCCTGAAGCAAGAAAAAGAAAGGAAAAATAAACTGTTGCAACTATATGAAAATAAAAATGTTTGTGCACAGAGAAGAAAACAACCAACAAAACTAAAAGAGAACCTACTGAATCAGAGAAGATATTTTCAAGTAATATATCTGATAATAGTTAATATTCAAAATATATAAAGTACTTATACAACTCAACACTGAAACCCCCCAAATAGTCCAATTAAAAAAAATAAGGGCGGAAGACATGAGCAGACATCTCCCCAAGGAAGACATACAGATGACCAACATGCACATGAAAAGATGATCAACATCACTCATCCTTAGGGAAATGTAAATCAAAACCACAATGAGTTATCATCTCACACCAGGCTAAATCAAAACTCAAGAAACAAGTGTTGGTGAGGTTGTGGAGAAAAAACAACCCTCTTGTATTGTTGGTAGGAATGGAAAGTCTTAGAGCTATTGTGGTTGACCTTATGAAGTTGCCTCAAAAACTTAACAATAGAACTACCCTATGATCTAGTAAGCACATTGCTGGGTATTTACCCTCCAAATGCAAAAACACTAATTTAAAGGGATATAGGCACCCATTTGTTTATTGCAGAATTATTGACAATAGCCAAACTTTGGAAGCAGCACAAGTATCTGTAAATGGATGAATAGATAAAGAAGATGTGGGGGATATATATATATATACATATATATCCATTCATATATATATATATATATATATATATATATATACACACATTCATATATGTATATATAATGAGTTACTCAGACTTAAAAAAGAATTAAATCTTGTCATTTGCAAGAAGATTAGAGAGTATAATGCTAGGCAAAATAAACGAGTTAGAGAAAGACAAATACCATATGATCTCACTCATGTGTGGAATTTAAGAAACAAAACAAATAGAGGATATAAAACAAAAAAACAAAATCCCAAAAAACAAGCAAACAAAAAAACCAGACTCTTGGCTGGAGAGAACAGGTGGGTGCTGGAGGAAAGGTAAGTACACTTACCTTGATGAGCACTGAGTAATATGAAAGTATTGAGAGGTGCCTGGGTAGCTTAGTTGGATTGAACATTGACTCCTGATTTCAGCTTGGGTCATGATATGGGAGTCCTGGGGTTGAGCCCTGTGTCAAGTTCCATGATCAGAGGGGTGTCCGCTTGAGGATTTCTCTATCTCTGTCCCTCTGCCTGCTTTTGTGCAAGCTATCTAAAATAAATAGATAAATATTTAGTGTAGAATCACTATATTATATACCTGAAACTAATGTAGTACTGTATGTTAACCACATTGGAATTAAAATTTAAAAAATAAAAAAGTAGGGGCACGTGGGTGGCTCATTCAGTTAAGCTGCTGCCTTCGACTCAGGTCACGGTCCTGGGGTCCCGGGATTGAACCTTGCATGGGATTCCCTACTCAGCAGGGAGTCTTCTTCTCCCTCTCCCTCTGTCTGCCTCTCTGCCTATTTGTGCTCTCTCTGTCTGTTAAATAAATAAAATAAAATCTTTGAGAAATTAAAATTTAAGAAAAGAAGTATCAGAGGATTTACTGGCAAAAAATTGCTGCAAATAAAAGTTAAATGTTCTAACTGATAAATAAATAAAGAAATATAAGCATATGAGGTGATAGATCTGTTAATTAAGTCATTGGGGGAAATCTTTTTACTAAGTATACATACACCAATTCATCACCTTGTATATTTGACATATCTTACAATTTGTTTGTCAGTTATATCTCAGTGAAGCAGAGGGGGAAATATTTATACTGAGGTAGGTGAAAAATGCCTAAAAAGTAAATTGGGTTCATCTTTCTCCTCATTGACAGGAAAACTTTGGTCAGGTTGAAGATTCTTCCTTTTTATAAATTCCACATGTAAATAACAGGGCATTTTCTTTGGAATTACCCTGACTTTTAAAAACTAAGAGGTTTTTGTCTAAAAACCAAAATTAAACAAAAAAAAAAATCCCCAAAACTTGAATCTCTTCATCAGCAGAGTGATAAAAATAGAATATCTCTCAAATCTTTTTTAGCTATATAATTCTATAGTAATGCTCAAATAATCACAAATATCCTTTTTTTCTAAGATTCTTTATTCCAAGAACTTTTGATACTTATAGTTAGTGAATAACTTGAAGAAGTATCTTTTTTTTTTATCTTTTTTTTTTTTTATTTTTTATTTTTTATAAACATATATTTTTATCCCCAGGGGTACAGGTCTGTGAATCACCAGGTTTACACACTTCACAGCACTCACCAAATCACATACCCTCCCCAATGTCCATAATCCCACCCCCTTCTCCCAAACCCCCTCCCCCTGGCAACCCTCAGTTTGTTTTGTGAGATTAAGAGTCACTTATGGTTTGTCTCCCTCCCAATCCCG
>NC_081571.1:34080436-34081011 GCF_022355385.1 Mustela nigripes
CTGCATGACTAAAAAAAATCACAGGGAAAAAGCCATGAGTTCCGTGCTTTGCTTTCTCCTCCTCTGTAATTCTGCTGCTCTCCTTGGTATTGAAACCATACTCCTTGGTAGGTGAACTTGGTCTCGGCTGGATTTCTTGTTGATCTTCTGGGGGAGGGGCCTGTTGTAGTGATTCTCAAGTGTCTTTGCCCCAGGGGGAGTTGCACCGCCCTTACCAGGGGCCGGGGTGAGTAATCAGCTTGGGTTTGCTTTTAGGAGCTTTTGTTCCCTGAGCGCTTTCCGTAGTGTTCCAGAGGAAGGGAATACAAATGGCGGCCTCCTGGTCTCCGGCCCAGAGGAGCTGAGAGCCCAGGGCCCCCTCCTCAGTGTGCCCTCAGAGAAGAGCACCCAGTAACTCCCATCTGCCTGACCTCCGGCCGCGCTCCGAGTTCACCGAGCCTGAGACCTGTTCAAGGTAACACCGAGCTGTGAGCTTACTGTCGGCTCTGTCTCTGTAGCCGGCTTTCCCGTTCCAATACCCGCAAGCTCTGTGACACTCAGACACCCCCGATCCTTCTGTGACCCTGCGGGACCTG
>NC_081571.1:34081111-34097737 GCF_022355385.1 Mustela nigripes
CCTGAGGCCACGCTGACCCCGCGTGGGCTTCGCCCCGGTTTAGCCTCTGGAGCAATGTCCCTCAGCGGAACAGACTTTTAAAAGTCCTGATTTTGTGCGCCGTTGCTCCGGTGCTTGCCGGGAGCCGGTCCCTCCCCCGGGGTCTATCTTCCCGTCGCTTTGGATTCACTTCTCCGCCGTTCCTACCTTTCAGAAAGTGGTTGTTTTTCTGTTTCCAGAATTGCTGTTCTTCTTCTCTTCGATCTGCCGATGGATTTTCAGGTGTTTGCAATCTTTAGATAAGCTATCTAGCTGATCTCCGGCTAGCTGAAGTAGTCTCAGCTTGCTACTTCTCCGCCATCTTGACTCCTCCCCGAAGAAGTATCTTTTTTAATGACAACATTGGTTTTAATTAAAAATGCATGACAGAAAATCCATCATTTTAGTAATGTACTTACTTTGTGTCTATTAAGGATAGCCTTTGCTCCCAATAAAGTTATGTAGGCACAGTTGTTCTCTAGTCATTATAACATGATTTTCTTAATGAGACTATTTTATTTTCACTTCAAAATTAAATAAAATATATTTTATTGTACTCTCCTTGGGTCTATTGAAATTATAAAAAGCATAATGCTTATTATAAGACAAGTGAAGAAAGCAATGGCTAATATACTCTTCTCCTTCCTGCCTGCCTCTGAAAATGATAATTAAAATTTTAATTTGAACACTAGGCGTATTTCTAAAATATGTGATACTTCACATTGAAGTGTATAGTTCATGTTGAACTATATACTTATTTTTCACTATGAATCATACAGGCATTATAGTTCGAATTAAATTTTTCAATCATAAAAACATTCGTATTATCACTATTGATTTGAACATTAAGAGTTTCAAGACTCAGTCTTTCCCAGTTAGTGATATTTACCGTATGCACTTTCATAAGTTTAATGACCACCACTGCAGAGAAGATTACTACTATTACAAGCTTTAAAAGGGTCTGGCTATTTTCTCATAAGCAAATGCTATGCGAACAAAGCTCAGTGGTGTTATCTGTTTTCTTAGGAATTTTCTAAATCAAAGATCACATTTTAGGGGCACCTGGGTTGCTCAGTAGGTTAAGCTTCTGCCTTCAGCTCAGGTCATGATCTCAGGGCCCTGGGATCGAGCCCCACATGGGGCTCTATGCTTACCAGGGAGCCTGCTTCCCCTTCTCTCTCTGCCTGCCTCTCTGCCTAGTTGTGAACTCTCTCTCTGTCAAATAAATAAATTAAATCTTAAAAAAAAATCACATTTTTTTAAATGGTGATTTTGTCCAGAGACAAAATCAGTGGACTGAATTAGCTAAAATTAAAAACATTTATATTTATATAAAGTATGACTTATCTTAAAATGCATTGTATTTTCAATTATTTAATTTAAATGTTATTTTTAAAATATTTTTTTTTACAATCTATATAGCTTCAGTGAAAAAAATGGTTACCCATAAAAAAGTTGCAGTACAAGAAAACTTAAAATCCTTAACTTAAGCATGGCAGTGTGGCCTTTCCCTTCAGACTAACCTCCTTCTAATTCCTCAAAGAATTCTTATTATATATGTATTTGCTTAGAATGTTTTCCTAATAGCTTCTTTTCATGGCTTTAGATATCTTCTTACAAAAGGTAGTCTATAAATACATTATATCAATTCTAAAACACATATTGAGTAAAATATTCACTAGCTGATAAAGTTTTCAATTATTTGTATAATCTTAGTCAATAGTGAAAATAGATCACTTCATTAACTTTCTTCTTTGTTTTTTTTTTCATTATTCTTAAATTTCCCTAATGCATTTTGTTTCCTTCTGGTCCCATGTTCCATATCCACCTCTGTGAATTCTGAATCCTGGATTACTAAGTGATGCTCGGTTTTGCCTCATGTCTTAGATCAGAGTAATGATTAATTGTGGAAAAAATATTTCTGGTGAGAAATTTTTTTAAAAAATTCTTCAGGGGAGGATGAGAAAATGGCAGAAGAGGAGGACTCTAGGGTTACCTGGTCCCACTGATATAACTAGATGACACATTAGTGTAAATAACCCAGAAAATGACCCAAAGAGTGGCAAAACAAATGCTACCACATAATGTAGAGAAGAGGCTACAACAAAGAAGGTAGGAAGGTGGAGACACAGTTTGGAAATGAAATGGACCATAGCCATCTGGAAAGGGAGGAGCCAGTGGTACAGGGAAGGGAGAGAGACTATCATACTGAGAAGCCTGCACAGGATAGACACATTCCCATAACATTTGGCTTTGGAAAAAATAGGGTATGAATTTTGTGAATTGTGAATTTGGAAACAAGAGGGTATGAATTTAAGCATGACTTAAAGCTTGGAATTTTAAAAATCAGCAGGCGAGGCTCTGGGAGAGGCTTGAGGATGTTAGGAAGTCAAGTCCCCACCCCTAAAGAGAGAGAAGGACCAACAACCAGGGGAGATACAGCATGGAAGCAACAATTTAAAAAGGCCTGGGCAGAAGGGAGGGAGATTATTTACTCATTGAAGAGCTGGTCCTGAGGGCCAAGAATCACCAGGAGACTGCTCCAGGAACAAAAGAGCTAGTAGATATCAATTGCCTTGCTCACTCCTTTTGCCCACCAACATAAACATAGGGCTACCTAGAGAAACCAGCACAAGGCTGACACTCACTACCTAGCTTACTTACACCATGCCCAGCACTACCAAAGATCCACCTCTGGCATCTACACTTGCTCAGTCCTAGCACCTTAAACTCCTTCCCTAGAAGACCAGCACAAACCCTCAACAACACTTCATCTCCTGACATGTGCATTTTGCTAGATTCAGTTCTAGAAGCAGTGGTTAGAGGTCACATTTCACAAGCAGACGAGCACTCCCCCTTATTAAAATGTGCCCCACTCAGCCAGGGACAAAACACAGTCTACAATAGGCAGAAAGAGTTTCGGCAGACACCTGGACTGAAGGAAAAAGAGGCAGCTCAACAGCAGAGTACATGCAACACACATAGGAGATATGCTCTGAATTCTAGGCCTTGCCGAAAAGGAGACACTTCATTGCAGGGCACTATAGGACCTTTTTTTCATAAGGCCCTTACCTTCAAAAGCAAGAGATGTAGCTGACTTTCATAGCACACAGAAACAGACAGGGTTAGAAAAAATGAGGAACCAGAATATCATCTCCCAAATGAAAGAATAGTACCAAACCACAGCAGAAGACCTAAGTGAAACAGATATAAGCAATATACTTGTTGGTTAATTTAGAGTAATGATCATAAGGATATTCATTGGACTTAAGAGTCAAGAACGTCAGTAAGACCCTTAACAACGAGACAAAAATGAATTAATCAGAGATGAAAAACACAACAAATGAAATTGAAAATACATTACATAGAATAAATAGACCAGAAATTCAGATAAATGAGTTTATGAACTGGAAAAGTAACAGAAAATAATCAAGGTGAATAAATGAGAGGAAAAAATATATGCATATTGAGAATAGTCTTAGAGAACACAGTGACTCCATTAAGACTAATATTCATATTATAGGGACTCATAGGAAGAGGAGAGAAAAAAGGGATTAGAAAGTATATTTGAAGAATAATAGCAGAAGATTTCCTTAATCTGGAGAAAGAAACAGATATCCAGATCCAGGAGGCACAGAGATCCCCCTAAAAATTCAACCTAAGGAGGTCCACACCAAGACACATAGGAATGAAAATGGCAAAAAATGATAAAGAAAAAACTTCAAAGAAACAGGAGAAAAGATGATAGTTACATATAAGGGAAGCCCCATTAGGTTATAGCAGATTTTTCAGCAGAAACTTCCCAAACCAGAAAGGAGTAATGTCACATATTCAAAGTGATGAATGCGAAAAATTTGCATGCACGAATACTCTATCCAGCAAGGCTATCATTCACAATACAAGAGATAAAGAATTCCACAAACAAAAGGTAAAGGAGTTCATGACTACTAAATCAGCCCTTTAAGAGATATTAAAAGGAACTCTTTCAGTGGGAAGACCATTCGTGATAGCATAAAAAGTAAATCACAAACAGAGTAAAAATAAGTATTTCTATAAAAATTAATCAAGGGATTCATAAAGTTAAAGGATGTATAATATGACACCATTTACTGTAAATGTAGGGGAGAGGGACATGAATGGGTTCAAATTTAAGCGATCATCAACTTAATACAGCGATATGCAGAAGTTGTTATATACAAGCTTAATTGTAATTGCAAGTTCAAAAAACACTAATATATATGTGCAGAATAAAAAGAAATCCAAGTATATCACTAAAGAAAATAAGCACCATGAAAAAAAGGATGAAAAAAGAACTACAAAACAAGTAACAAAATGACAATAAATACATACCTATCAATAATTACTTGAAATTTAAATCAATTAAACACTCCAATCAAAAGACATAGGAAAACAGAGTGGATAAAAATAACAAAAAAACAAGAGCCATCTGTATGTTCCCTGTAAGAGATTCATTTCAGAACAAAAGACCTACAGATTCAAAGTGAGGGGTTGAAGAAACAATTGTCCTGCATATGGATGTCATAGGGAGCCAAAGAAATATTTATATTGGGCAGAATAGATTTTAACACAAAGACTGAAAGGAGCAAAGAAGGATGAGATACAATAAGAAAGGGGACAATCCAACAAGAAAATATACCAATTGCATATATTCATGCACCCAACAGGAGAACATCCAAATACATAAAACAGTCAATAACAAACATATATTTACTAATCTATAGCATTACAATAACAGTAAAGACATTAACATCCCACTTAACCTTGGTGGATAGATCATCCAAACAGAAAATCAAAAACCAACAAGGAACTTGTAGTTTTGAATGACACACTGGACCATAAGGCTCTAACACGGATCTATTCAGAACATCCCATTCTAAAACAACAGAATGCACATTCTTTTCAAGTACACAAGGAACATTCTCCAAGAATAGATCACATATTAGGCCACAAAACAAGACTGGATAAATTCAAAGGGTCAAAGTCATACTATGCAACTTTTCTGACCACAAAGCTATAAAACTAAAAATCAACCACAAGGAAAAATCTAGAAAGAGCACAAATACATAGAGGTTAAATAACATACTCTTAAACAATGAATGGGTCAAGCAAAAAATCAAAGAAGAAATAATAATTTTTCATGGAAACAAATGGAAATGAAAACACACTGGTACAGCGTCACCTGGGTGGCTCAATGGGTTAAAGCCTCTGTCTTCGGCTCAGGTCATGATTCCACGGTCCTGGGATCGAGCCCCACATCAGACTCTGCTCAGTGGAGAGCCTGCTTCCCTTCCCCTCTCTCTGCTTGCCTCTCTGCCTACTTGTGATCTTTGTCTGTCAAATAAATAAATAAAATCTTAAAAATAAAAAGAAAACACCCTGTTACAAAATCTTTGGGAAGCAGCAAAAGCAGTTCTGAGAGGGAAGTTTATAGCAAAACAGGCCATGACTCCAAAAGGAACAAAAATATCAAAAAAACAACCTAACCTTACACCTAAAGGAGCTAGAAAAAGAAGATCAAACAATACCCAAACCAGCAGAAGGAAGGAAATAATAAGGATTATAGAAGAAATAAATGATATTAGAAACAAACTAAAAACAAACTAAAAACTAAAAACTAAAAAACAAACTAAAAACAAAACAAAACAAAAACAACAATAGAATAGATCAATGAAACCTGGAGTGGTTTCTTTGAAAAAGTCAAGGAAATTGATAAACCTCTGGCCGGACTCATGAGAGGTAGGAGGTAAAGGAAGAAGGACCCAAATTAGGTAAAATTATAAATTAAATAGAAGAAATAACAACCAACATCACAGAAATACAAACAAAGGTAGGGGAATATTATGAAAACATTATGCCAACAAATTGGACAATATCGAGGAAATGGATAATCTGAGACATATGTATCTCTTTCTGAATCAGAAAGAAGCAGCAAATTTGAATAGACTGATTACCAGCAATGAAAGCAAATCAGTAATCAAAAAATTCCTAACAAACCAAAGTTCAGGAACACAATACTTCACAGGAAAATTTTCTCAAATATTGAAAGAAAAGTTAATATCTAGTCTTCTCAAAAGTATTCAAAAAAAAATAGAAGAGGAAGGAAAACCTCCAAATTCATTCTATGAGGCCAATATCACTCTGATTCCAAAACCAAAATGAAGACACTACAAAAAAAAAAAAAAAAAAAAAAAAAAGAGAGAGAGAGAGAGAGAACCGGACAGTATTTTAATAAACATAGATACAAAATCCTTAACAAAATACTAGCAAACTGAATCTTGTACTTTAAAAATTGCTCACCACAATCAAGTGGAATCGAGGGTGGTTCAATATTCACCTATCATTTAATGTGATACATCACATGAGCAAGAGTAAGAATAAAATACATATGGGCATTGCAATAGGTGCAAAAGAAACATTTGAGAAAGTAGGTTTAGAGAGAACATACCTCAGCATATCAACCCTTATATGTAAAACCTACACAGAAATAGTAGACAGTGGGGAAATAGGAATGACAAAGATGTCCACTCTCAATATTTTTATTCAACAATGTACTGAAAGTCCTGGCCACAGCTGTTAGACAACATAAAGAAATACAAGGCATCCAAATTGGGTAAAGAATAAGAAAAATTCCCATATTTGCAGGTGATATGGTACTATATATAAAAAATCCTAAGACTCCATCAAGAAACTACTAAAACTGATAAATTAACTTAGTAAAGTTGCTGGATACAAAATTAATCGACAGAAATCTGTTGAATTCCTACACACTCATCATGAAGCATCAGAACATGAAATTAAGAGGGGCACCTGGATGGTTTTATTGGTAGAGCATGTAACTCTTGATCTCTCAGGGTTGTAAGTTTGAGCTTCAAGTTGGGTATAAGACTTCTTAAAATAAAAAATCTTTAGAAAAGTGAAATTCAGAGAACAATCCCATTTGCAATTTGTACCAAAATTAGTGAAGTACCTAGGAATAAGTTTAATCAAAACTCTAAAAGACTTGTACTTGAAAACATAAAACGCTCATGAAAGAAATTGAAGACTACACAAATAAATGGAAAAACATTCCATGTTCATTGATTGGCAGTATAAATATTATTAAAATGTCCATACTATGCAGAGCAATCTACAGATTAAATACAATCCCATCAAAATACCAACAACATTTTTCACAGAACTACAATAAGCAATCCTAAAATTTTTATGGAACCACAGTAGAACTTGCATAGCTAAAAGAATCTTGAAAAAGAAAAACAAAGTTGGAGCATCAGAATTCCATACTGCAAGTTATATTACAAAGCTGTAGTGGTCAAAACAGTATGGTACTGTTGGTACTATGTTGGTACTATGGCACAAAAATAGACACATAGATCAAAGGAATAGAACAGAAAACCCAGAAATAAACCCACAATTATATGGTTAATTAATATTTCACATAAAAGGAATGAATAAACAATGTGGAAAAGATAGTCTCTTCAACAAATGGTGTTGGGAAAATTAGACAGCCACGCATAAGAGAATGAAACTGGACACTTTCTTAGGCCATTCACAAAAATAAACTTAAAATGGATTAAAGACCTCAAATGGGGCCTGAAACCATGAAAATCCTAGAGGAGAGCAAAGGCAGTAATCTCTCTGACATGGACCATCATAACATTTCTCTAGCTATGTCTCCTGAGACAAGGGAAATATATGTAAAAATAAACTATGGGATTACATCAAAATAAAAAGTTTTTGAGCTGTAAAGGAAATAACCAACAAAACAAAAAGGTACCCTTATGAGTAGGAGAAGATATTTGCAAATGACATTATCTGATAAAGGATTAGTGTCTAAAATATATAAATTACTTACAGAACTTAACACCAAAAAACAAAACTCAAATGAAAAAATGCTCCAAAGACATGAACAGACATTTCTCCAAAGAAGACATATAGATGGCTAACACACTTGTGAAAAGATGCTCAACATCACTCATCATCAGGGAAATGCAAATTAAAAGCACATTGTGATATTACCTCATACCTGTCAGAATGGCTAAAATCAAAAACACAAGAAACAACAAATGTTGGAGAGGATGTGGAGAAAAAAACAACCCTCTTACACTGTTGGTGGGAATGCAAACTGGTGCAGCCATGGGGAAAACAATGTGAAGTTTCCTTTAAATATTAAAAATAGAACTACTCTATGATCCCGTCATTGCACTGTGGAGTTTATTTACCTAAAAGATACAGAAACACTAATTCAAAGGGATACATGCACTACTATTTTTATTGCAGCATTATTTACAATAGCCAAACTCTTGATAGATGAATAGATAAAGAAGTAATTATACATATATATATTATATATTATATCTATAATAAAATATATAAATAGTTTATATAAAATTTTATTTATATATATAATATTATCCAGCCTAAAACAGAATAAAATCTTCCTATTCAAAACAATATACATGGATCTAGACAGTATAATGTTAAGTGACATATGTTAGAAAAAGACAAATGTCATATGATCTCACTCATATATGGAATTTAAAAAAATGAGCGATGGATAAAAGAGAGAGAGAGAGACAAGAGAGAAACAGACTCTTAACTATAGAGAACAAACTGATGGTTCTACCAGAGGGAAAGTGTGTGGGTGGAATGGGTGAAACAGGTGATGGGATTAAAGAGTATATCTATTAAAAAGAAAAGTACACTTATCTTGATGAGCACTGAATAATTTATAGATTTATTCAATCACTATATTGTATATGTGGAATTAATACAGTTCTATTTGTTAATTGTGCTGGAATTTAATAAATACATAAATACATAATTTTAAATATCTTCATATTCAAGTTTCTCATTTCTGAACACATGCATTAGTAGGTGTTAACTGTCCTGAATCCCACAGATGCAAACATAAATTTTTAAAAAGATTTATTTACTTATTTGACAGAAAGAGAGAGCAAATGAGAGTGAGAGAGCACAAGCAGGGGGAAGCTGCAGAGGGAGAGGGAAAAGCAGAATCCCTGTTGAACAGGGAGACCGATGCGGGGCTTGAACACAGACCCTGAAATCATGATGTGAACTGAAAGCAGATGCTTAACCAACTGAGCCAACTAGGCACCCTAAACATAAATTTTTCAAAGTTGAGATTATTTTAGTTAAGGATTTGTGAATTATAGGGATGGAATGGTTATTTACAGAAGTGGCTTCCTTGGAAATTACTTCACATCTATGGAAATGAAAGTCTTCTGAAAACCCATTACCAGATTTTATCATCACTACAAAGGTTCTTGGATTTTATGGATTTTCCCAGACACATTTTACCTTTCAGAGTTTGAGGAAGGATATTTGTATCCCTTCTGTTTCACACGATACTGTTTTTGCTCTCGCCTGAAATGTCCTTTGAAAATATATGACTTAACTTCTTTAACATATGTGTCCTAATACGGTGTCTGAAATTATTATTTTTTAAACTGTATAAATAAGAATATGTAATAATTTCCTGCTTTTTACCATTTTGGCAATAGGATTTTTTTTTCCCAGATATAATCTTTAAAGATTATACACCTGGCCTTCTAAGTAGAGTGGTCATCAAATATTGTAGGAGAATGTTCTACATATCCATTTTACCCATCTTTGTCTGATTTGCTTCCATATGTTTATGTGTATTGCTTTACACTTTTTGCATTTTACCCCTGACTACTACAGGGGTGTCTTGAAATATTAACTAACATCTCTAACAGTTTTTGACATTGCATGATCCCTAAGGAAAGCTATGGTTGTGTACTCTATGTCTACATTAATTATGACTTTTACTTATGCAAATTTGATAAGTCATTGGAGAGTAGAAACGGTGAGTATATTGGATATAAAGTGAAATCCTTTCTAGTCAATTGATTTTTATTTGCTTTACTGCATTAAGAGGAATTGTGTTAGCAATGAACTTAACTTCAGTCTGGGTTTTATTCCTTTGATCTATTGTTTTCATGAAATTTATCTCTTCCTTTCTTTTAATGTTTAGTAACTGCTTACCATTATGCCTTTTATCTTATGACCTAAGCTAATTAGTTTTCTTCACTATCATAACACAATAACTGTTATTCCTACCATTTCTCTTTAGAGTGACAGAAGTATAATCAAGAGTCCTGTGATTTATATTTTAACTGTATAACTATATCAAAATGTAAAACTTTGAGAAGTGAGTCAAACATATTATGCATGTGATATAATATGTCTCATCTTTTTTCTCATCTTAAAGCTCCTTAGATCTTCTTAGGACAACATCTTCAACCTATAAAATGATATTTTGAGGAGAGCAGACATTTCAGGGAGTCTAAATTTAAAGTTAGAAGATTATCTCTAAGGTTGATCTATTGGAATTACTTATCTGAACCAAAGTAATTCAAGTAATTCAGGTGTAGTGAAACACTTCTAATTTTAAATTCAGAAGCATTAAGGAGTGAGTTGGATTATTGGCTATAGCACTTAGTTGATCCTCTTTCTTATCATCCTTGACTTTTAAAGCCTGGCCTTTTTAAAATGTTCTTCAGAAATCCATGTGCTCACAGCATTTGATTCATTAATTTTGAAAGACTTTTAAGTGATAAGGTCTTTTAAGTGATAAGTTCAGAGATACCTAAAACCCAAGTGTGAACACACACAATTAAAAGAAAGAACTCTGTAAAAAAATGTCATAGTGAATCAGAAGTTTCAAAGTGAATCTTGGGTAAAAGGAAGGTGATCATATTTTACAGGCAAGTCCTTTTTTTTTTTTTTTTTTTTTTTTTTTTAGTGAATCCTTAGCAAATGGATCCTTGAAGTTAGGGGTAGGCAGAGGATTAAGGACTTGCTTTGTATCTCTGTGCTATAATTGTTTTCAGTGCATATTTGTAAACCGTTTATTTTTGTTATTTATTAGCAAGTGCTAGAAAGGGATAAAGAGAAAACAGATTTTTATAGATACCAAGCTAAATGTCTAAGTGGAGCAGTTACCTAATCATGGAAATGTAGGCCTAAGCTAAACTTTCAAGATATTGTTCTTTGTTCTTTTTTCCTCTTTTTCTTTCATTGTTTCTTTCTTTCCCTCTTGAAAGATATAATAACACATAGCAAGAGTAGTGAAGAAATTGTTGCTATTTATTAAAATTAAATTCCCATCCAGTATGCCCTTTTGTAATGTGTGTGTGTGTGTGTGTGTATGTGGGTATGTGTATGTGTGTGTGTTTATAATGCACATATCTACAGATGAACACATGTAATATGTCATTGTATATCATGGTCTATGGATATACATGGATATCTATATCATGGTCTGCACAAAATACTGTTTCAGATTTAGAATTGTTTATAAGCTGAGTTTTGGATGCTCAACTAATTTTATTCCAGCAGCGAAGTGAACTATTTTCAACTAGGTGGCCATAATGCATCTACATATTTTAGTCTATTATCACAAAGAAAGTTGTTTACTTGACTTTGTTTTCTAATTATATACAGCTTATTTGCCACTTGTACTGGCACAGTAGATGTAAAAACGTGCATCATTATGTTGTTTCGAACTTAAACAATTTTACTACTCAGCTGAAAGGAAACGAGTTGGTAACTACTACTTGATCTGGGCCTTGAGACAAAATTATTCCAGGGAGAGGAGCGATAAAGGGAAAGAGCCTCCAAGACTAGGGATGAATGTTCAAAAAAGAGAAGGGACAGGGAGAAGAGAGCTCTGCTGTGAGCAGGGGGTTGGGGGACAGGTATTGGACAAGGTGGGAGACACTCTCCATACTTATTCAGTGCCCCCATCAGGAAGAAGCTAGTCAGGCTGAGAGGTGGTTATGTTACTGTATTAAGAACAAACATGTTTTTAGGCAAAGAGTAAAGAACAAGTCAAGAGGAAGAGAAGATTGACTCTGAGAAAAAGAAGAAAAAAACATCATCACCAAGTCTCAGAAGATAAGAAAAAAGTTGACTAAACATAATGGAACACAAAGCACTTCTTAGAAAAGTGAAGACACAGGCATTTCACCCCACTTGGTAACTTCTGCCATCCATTGCATACAAGGCTAATTGCCTATAATATGTTTTTCTTCCAGAAAAACCTGATTAGACCCAGAGTCATTCACAAGCAAGAACTCCAGGAACTCCTTATCCATCACTACCAGCAGAGGAAATGAAACCGATCTGCTATGTTAGAAATAATACATAAAAGTTGAAGAGGAGTTATAGATAGAAGTCACTAATGTCATCATTTTTACTTTCAAGCATGTAGATAAAAAAATTTACTATTTTGTTCCTGGATAAATAGTTTATTGCTTGTGCAGTGGTGAGATATTGTCTACACAAGGAATTTATAAGGCTGTGTTTCATTTTTAAAATTTTTTTTATTAACATATAATGTATTATTTGCTTCAGGGGTACAGGTCTGTGATTCATCAAGCTTACACATTTCATAGCACACCATAGCGCATACCTCCCACAATGTCCATAACCCAGCCATCCTCTCCCTACCCCCACTACTCCCAGCAACTCTCAGATTGTTTTGTGAGATTAAGAGCCTCTTATAGTTTGTCTCCCCCCATCCCATCTTGTTTCATTTTTTCCCTCCCTAACCTCCATCCTCCACCCTCCACAACCCACCCCCCACCCTGCCTCTCAAATTCCTCATATCAGTGGGATCATATGATCATTGTCTTTCTCTGATTGACTTATTTCACTCAGCATAATACCCTCTAGTTCCATCCACATCGTTGCAAATGCTCTTACACTGTTGGTGGGAACGCAAGCGGTGCAGCCACACTGGAAAACAGTATGGAGCCTCCTCAAAAAGTTGGAAATAGAGCTATCCTACAACCCAGCAATCACACTACTGGGTATTTACCCTAAGGCTGTGTTTCTTAGATTATGGTCTGCAGACCACCTCCACCAAAATCTCTGCATTCCTCTGCAAAGACATCCAAGGTGGGGAGCAGAGAAGCTGTTTTCAGCAAGCACCTTGCACGAATCCATTACACACTAAAGTTTGAAATACATGAGAATAAGGAGCACTGGTCAGGGCAACCTTTCTGAGTACCTACATTTGAACACCTAATGCTGAACAAGCCAAACTGGTGAAGTTACTTCTCTTTAGTTATACTTAAGTTTCTTTTAATTCCTAGCTTTAGGAAAGCATCAAACATAGTAGCTGAGATAAAATGTAACAGTAATTGTGTTTGCTATACAAATAATAGATAACCTTGCACAATACTCAAATAATATATTGACACTTCTTTTTTTTTTTTTTTCCCCCTGATGTTAACTACCAATGATTTAGACTATGAGGGTGAAAACTCTGTCAGCCATAATTAGGGTATGCATCCCAAGTGGATTCTTTTTCACTCAGCCTGCTGGTTATGTCCTGAGTTAGTCTTACTCCTTCTTCTTATGTGTTCTGTAACCTTAATAGAGTGCTGTCCATTGTAAATTCCTAATAAAGACTTGTTAAATTAAATTGTGCTTGATTTTCTCTTCTGGTGATGCAAAACAAAGTAACATGCCATTCAGAGTTGTGAGGAAAGGAAAATAGCTTTTCACAGGTGGCTAGATTCAAGCCATATCTTGCTTAACATCATATTCAGAGCTACTAATAGTCCAGCTAAATCATAAAATTTAAAGCCATATCCCTATTTTCCTTCACTTTTTCTTTATATATGCTTTTCATTTTTGTGCCTTTCCTCACTTTATAACTTTTGCCCGTATATCCTACTCTTTCTTCTTGTTTGCCTGTCTAGATGAAATGTTTTCAACTTATGACTATCCACAATGCATTTATAATTTCTTTCTCATAGCAGTCAAGTACACCTTGTTTTTCTCATACCTATGGAAGTGTAATTTCTCTTTTATATATAATGTGTCCAAAACTAGATTATTTTTGCTTCCCCAGCACCTAGGGGTATATACTAGATGCTCAATTACAGTTATCAAAATTAATGAATTAATACATAATCAAGAAAGCCAGCTCTGGCAGGATTATATAAAGACAGGGCCCTTTTTGCCTCTATAAAATGACCTTGCTAGAAAAATTTGCTCTGACATGGATATAGAGCCACTCTATGAGTCCTGAAATATAACTATCTTACGTTTACAGAACACCAATGAGTATTTTTTAGATTTTCCTTTCTACATAGTTACCAGGTAAATGCACAAAGTGGGGAGAGAAATTCAATCATTTCTTTGTGACTCACTGACATTCCACCTAAGTAAGCTCTTGTGCATTTGTTTTAATTATTCTTTCTAGAAGTTTTAGAGATAGTTAAGGAGTTCTAATGCCTAAAAGTCTATAAAATAAAAAAAATCAACAATGGACTATAAGATTTTATGACAAGGATGGAACATGAGATAGGAAGGACATGCTATGTATTTAAATGCATTTAAATACATAATGCATTTAAATACATTGTCAGAGCCACTGTGTGAGATATGTTCAGTCTGTGGATAGGCATTAAAATGAGTGAGAGACTGAGGTTCAGCGAAGCTCAATCAACTATTCCAAATGACTCTGGGGGGAAAAAAAATAGCCCAGAACTTTTAATACTTCTTTGAAAACATAAATTTGGGAAAAATACATTTCTTAGAATATTTCAATGTTATGGCTAATATATTACTCTGAAGAATAGTCTCCTCTCTTGCCTAAATGCCAAAGACTAAATAGTAATTTATTCCCTGAGGTAGTAGATGTTGAGGGTTTGTATTAGGGACTAAAATTATGAGAGATAAAATAGAGTTACTTTATTAGAATTTTTTTTTCTCAAGGTTTGGTGTATTATACACCACCCTATCCCCCTAAGTCATATTATGACACTGAAAAACACCAGGTTGTCAAATTTAGCTATAAATTACTTTACAGCCCTAGAAGCACTGGCATTCCAGAAAGTAAATTAATTTTTCACTTTTGGTTTCAGATTACTGACTTTTGGTAAAAGGGTTATGCTAATTTTTCTGGTCAAGTGTCAGTTGATGAGTCCCACAGGACACAGTTAAAATGCTACAAAGATCTCTTGTCTTTATCAAATATCTTTAGGTGATTGTGAAACCAAATGAATAGATTTATCCTACTCAACCCCCAAAATAGTGGGAAAAGAAAACAAAAATCTTTACCTTATTACTGTATAATAGCTGTATGACTATATATTTAGCTTCTGTTTTATATTTGAGTATATTTTATTTAAACAATTTTAAAACATACAAAAAATAATACAATAAAATGGAAGCTATCCTTTAATGTAACACTTTGGAAAGGAAGTTAGAAAGCTGTTCTACATATTTTCTCTGAATCTGCCTTGAAATATGCATAAATTCACATGACATTTTGGTAAATGTCTAAGAAGATTCCATGCATTTTGGGAAGTGTATAATTTGGCAATTACTAAAGAAATTATTCATTTCTCATGTATAAAAAATAAATAGTTGCATTAAATACATGTAACCTGTCAGAATGTGACTTATGGTTGCCTCCAGCAATAGCATGTATGTGCTCTGCTCATTCAATAATACATTTTCAATAATAAATAAATTAGGTCATAAATTTGTGTTATGTGCTGGAACCTAGATATATCTCTCTCTCCTCTTCTTCCCCTCTTTCCTTCACCCTACCCCCAATTTCTCTCTCTCATCTCTCTCTATATATCTTTCTCTCTCTCTGTTTTTTTTAACACATAATACTCCACAGAAGCCAAAAGCTTTTGAAAAAAGTAAAACAAGTATCATGAAAACAGAAAAAATAAATAGCCCAAAAGGAAATAATGAATATAATTAATAATTCTTAAAAACTCTTCCTTATAATTTTATTGATTTTTTACATCTCTGATCTTTTCTTATACTAGTAAAACACCGAGGATCCATAATATTCCTTTAACAATTCAACCCCAGTGGAAATCAAAGTCCCGTAAGGTCAAGTGATTGGCCAGTTCATACAGGAAGTAGTAATTCCTGTGGCAGGGAAGAAAGAAGGCTGTTGGCTGTAGGAACCAGAAGAAACCTCTGGTGAGAAAAAAGGCTGCAGCTAAGAAGATACCAGCCGCTGAGAAGCCTACAGAAAAGAAACCCATTACAGCAAAAAAGAAGCCTGCGGCATAAACTCATATTTGTTTATTTCATAAATGTTGAATCACTTTGGACAGACCTGATCAAAGGCAATGAGAAACATGAAGGATAAAAGAAGTAGTAATTAGCAGCATATTCAGTTTGAGAATAGTTTTCTTGACTTCGGTTCAGTATTCTTTCTGTGGAATGCTAATTCTCTCATTTAATCGTGCTAGTGTCATGGCTTGTCCTTTATTCTTATTTTCATTTCTTTTCCTTTGCCCCTGTCCTAATACAGAAATGTAAGCAGTTAAAAAGGATTTTCTTACTTTGGTCTCAAAGTCGAAGACATATTCCTCAGTCTAAGGGGCTGAACTGTACCTTGTTAAATGCCCAGAGGATGTAGGAATAGGGAGTGACTGAAAATGAAGATCCAAAGGCTAAGAAAACAGAATAAATGCAAATAATACTACAGAATTTTCTTTTTCTTTCTTTATTTTTCTTTTTTCTTTTTTTTTTTTTTTTTTTTTTTTTTTTTTTTTT
>NC_081571.1:34107737-34203881 GCF_022355385.1 Mustela nigripes
CCCTTTCTCCGCATCCTCGCCAGCATCTGTCATTTCCTGACTTGTTGATTTTAGCCATTCTGACTGGTGTGAGGTGATATCTCATTGTGGTTTTGATTTGTATTTCCCTGATGTTAAATAATTATTTCTTTGTTGTGCCAACTATAATTTGTTTCTTATAACTTGCGCTGACATAATTGCTTCAAAATATCTAAAAACTAATTTATTTTCCCAAGACATAAGTTTAGTATATTTTAATACATAGTGAAAAGTTATATAAATTAAATCTTTGTACTTTTTAAGCAGGAATAAAAATGAAAGGAACACCAAAAATTCTCAAACCATTTAGCAGGAAGAATTGGGTAGGGATGAGAAATGCAATTTTGAAAAGATTTTACTAATTACTAACATGTGATTGTTGCTGAGAGTAACTATGTACTGATTTGACTTAATTAACATATGACTAATTATAATGGACTCACTTTTACCAATAGGAAATTGTGACAAATTATCACAGAGTTTGAAACTTACCTGTTAAGTTTAATTCAGGAGATTTCATTATTACAGTTAATGTAACCAAATACTTTGAAACATACTTATTTTAAAATACCATACATTCAAGTAATTCTCATTAGATTTTTGTATATCTGAGAGTATTTGAAAAAAAAATTACACTATGAATAGATTAGTCTTAAGATCAAAATGTTAAACAAAATTTTTCATGATTTAACATCTCATATCCAAATATTTCTTTACAATGTATCTGGTGCTTTGACTACCACATTAAAAAAGCTAGTTTGCATAAATATTCAAGAGATGTGAGAATGAGCATTTCTTTACCTCAGAAGATTTCATACTTCCTCTTAAAGAAGGATTATCTCTTTGATTAAACTCAAACTAAAAATCAATGCAAAAAAAGAATTAAGAACTCCCAAGCTTTCAGAACAGTTTGAATATGGGTAACTGTGTGAAGCAGGAAGAGGAGGTAGAGGATACTTACATTAATTGTAAACAGAGATGTAGCCTTATTCTTATGACTATGCAAAATCATAATTTTTTTCAGCATGGGATATTTTTTTTAAAAGATCATGAGAGCTTTAATATAACTAGTCATTTCCTTCAATCACATGTTTTCTACTTGGCTGTACTTCTGCTTGCCCACATAATTTTATTGTTCATTTTAACATGCAAAAACCATTGCATCTTGTAAAACACATATATTTCTGGTTATCTTTTACTCATGTATTATTTTGGCCTTAGTGGGTCGAAGGTTTTATTTGATTAGATTTGCTTTTTGATAACTTGCCATCTGTGATTATTTGAAATCATGAAAATTAAAGTATGATAGTGTGGGGCACCTGGGTGGCTCAGTGAGTTAAGCCTCTGCCTTGGGCTCAGGTCGTGATCTCAGGGTCCTGGAATCGAGTTCCGTGTCAGGCTCTCTGCTCGGCAGGGAGCCTGCTTCCTGTTCCCTCTCTCTGCCCGCCTCTCTGCCTACTTGTGATCTCTGACAAATAAATAAATAAAAAAGAAAAGTAAGTAGAGGGGGGTGGGGTTATGGACATTGGGGAGGGTATGTGCTTTGGTGAGTGCTGTGAAGTGTGTAAACCTGGCGATTCACAGACCTGTACCCCTGGGGATAAAAATATATTATATGTTTATAAAAAAAAAAAAAGTGTGGTAGTGTATTTGTTGTTGTTGTCAATTGTAGTCCTTCCACATAATTTAGTCCCTCTTTTTGGGGGGAAAATTGAGAAAGAAGAGGAAAACAAAGGGAAAATATAGTATGAATAATACATAGTTATTAAATGTCTTTGTATATCAAAATTCATTTGTTTAGCTTAAATAACATAAAATTACATTACTAAATTATATCTGATATATTTAATTATAAGAACATATGGCAAAATATGAGCATCAGGTTTTTAATAAATGTTTTGCATTGCCCGAGGGTGCTTTGATCTTCATGACTAGCATGGTGATTTTTAATAAGTGTTCTTAAGTTCATGTGATTGATTTCCTAACTCTCCTTGTGTTTCTGAAAATCTCACTTTCCTTTCTAGGGGGAGAACAGAAAGCTCTGGCCCATCACAGAACAGGAATCAGACCTGTTGCACATCCTTTTCAAGCACGTAGAGCTGTAAATAAGTACCACTGAATCTACATGGAATCAGGAGATGCTTCAGGCCACCGCGCCCCCTCACTGATCAATGACCCCCATTCCTTTAAAGCCCTTTTGGCTAAGCAGAAACCACAGAACTGGCTTTTTGGACTAGAGTGTGCATTCTCTGCAGGTGGCCAACCTCCTGAATAAAGTTCATATTCCTTTCCAATCAACAGTCATCTCTTGAGTATTGGCTTTTTGAGCAATGGGCAGCCAAATTTGGGATTTGGTAACAGATTATTTGACAAGTCAGCCAGGAGCCCATGCCCCTGTAGCATCCAGTTCCCCTGGGAAGCCAGAGCAGTTGTCTGGGACAGGACTCCTGGGCTTACTTGTTCATTTCCTGGGTTAGTAACTTGGATGATCACAGGATGTTAGCTGCACAGGGCTAGTTGGATTGGGAGGGTATCTGAGGAATCCGGCCCTGCAGCTGCCCAGGCTCCTTTTTTCTTGAGGAAATTCCCTGTTGATGACCAATATTTGCTTTTTGAATTGAATGGAAAGGAAAAGAGCATTTGAGGCAAGCAGACAAGCTTCCAGCCTGGGTAAGTTTGTTGAAAGTGCATACCAACATAGTTTCTCTTTTGTGAAGTGTAGGTAGTTTTGCTTTTGTTGTCTGTGATTTCCATTTTGGAAGAGGCTCAACATTTGGAAGAAACTAAGAACACTTGAATAATAGTCAATTCCTTTAGGATTTGGGGCAGATCTGTCTTTAGTGTGTGTATGTGTGTCGATGTTTTTCATCGTTGGGTAATGGGAGGTTCTATCTTTATCCTGTTGACCAGTGTATGGGGTTGGATTCTGAATCAATGGAAATAATATAGTCAGGAATCCATGACTAAGGAAAAGGTGATATTCTATTGTAATACTCCCTGACTGATGTACTATTTAGAATCAGATGAGAGGTGGCCCCTAAATGGATCTTTAAACACCATTTTACAATTAAAATGGTTTTGTCAAAGGGCAGAAAAGGAGGATGAGATAGCCCATGTTCAGGCCTTCATATCTTTACATAATGAAGATCCTGTCCAGGAACACAATGTAAGTTAATGGTGCAGAGACAAGGAGAAAACCCCCCAAATTTTCCTGATGATACAAATGAAAGAAGGAGAATGTATGGCAAATATATGTTTATCATATCCTCTGCCAGAGCTCTTAGCTCTACTTCATCCTCTTTTTGGGGTTTCCTATGGGATGGAGTGAAGAAATCCTAGAACATAGGATTAGGTTTCTCCCTAAGACCTGACAGGACACTCAGTCTGGACGGGTAGCACCCACTGTGATGGCTAGGCAATATCCTTAAGGCAAAACCCAGTTTAGGGCATTGATGCTCAAGGTCAGCATCCCAGATATTTTTGGATATATATTCCTTTTTCAACTTCAGACTTAATGAATTAAAAAAATGCCAACCTCCTTGAGAGACTCCCAAATGATGGTGGAACTCTTCTGACATTTTTACAACCCACTGGGTCTGCCTGGGTGGATATACAGTCTTTATTGAATATCATGTTAACCACAGATGAAAGATGGCTAGTATTGGCTAAAGCAAATGTGAAAGCCCAATGCCAGGTTTAAGTAAAGGGTGCCAAAACACTGCAGTTTGAATAAGAGTCAAGAATTGAGATAAGATGCAACTAAAACTCCAGCCTGATTATAAAGGATTTATTGAGCTTATTGGAAATGTGTAGATTCAGACCCAGAGGCTCCGGGAAATGTCCACATGGTAAACATGACATTCGTAGGGCAGAGTGTACCTGATATAAGGAGAAAGCTCCAAAAGGAGAGAGGGGTGGTAGGAATGAAACCATAATAGCTCATTAATATAGCCTATGAAGTATTTATTGCACATGAAGGAGAAGGGCTCAACAGGCCATAGTCTTTGTGGAAACTGTGTAAGGCAGGGATGGGAAAAAGAAAAGTAACTGAGATCTAGGAAATAAGAAAGGAGATATTGGTAAGAACGAGTACCACCACTGCAAAAAAGGAGGGAATTAGAAAGGGAACTGCCTGAATATGAAAGGAAAACAAATACAGGAAGGAAAGACAAGGCATAAAGAAATGACAGAAAGAGAGGAAGATGGTAAGTGAAGAAGCTCCTTACAATCTTGCTGATCCAATGACCATTTCCCTCTAAGAGCTCCAGCTACAAATGTCAGGGGAATCAGTTGATGGACTTCTTAGTGGAGACAAGGGCCACACATAGTGTCTTGAATACTAAATTGACACAAAATGCCCAGAAGACAGTCTCTGTAGTTGGGGGTCTCAGGTCAAACAAAACAATGACCTTTCCTACAGCTACTGGAATGGTGATTTTTCTTTGAGTCATAGTTTTCCTTCTATGCCAGAATGCCCTGTCCCACTGCTTGGACAAGACTTGCTTTGTAAACTAAATACTCAGATAACTTTCTCTTCAAAGAAGCTGCACCTACAAAGGCAGGTCCATCCAGGTAAGATGCTTCAGTTATAAGCTGTTCTTACTCAGGTTAAGATACCAGAAGGAGAGCCATGCCCTCCTGAAATCAATAAGCAAGTGAGTAAAGTGGTTTGGGCAGTGGAGTGTCATGGAGGGCAAAACATGTGACACCGACATAAATAGAACTGAAAGAAGAGGTTGTCATCCCTAGCAAAAGGCAGTATCCTTTTTTTTTTTTTTTTAAGATTTTATTTATTTATTTGACAGAGATCACAAGTAGGCAGAAAGGCAGACAGAGAGAGAGAGAGGAGGAAGCAGGCTCCCTGCTGAGCAGAGAGCCCGATGCGGGGCTTGATCCCAGGACCCTGAGTTCAATGACCTGAGCCGAAGGCAGAGGCTTTAACCCACTGAGCCATGCAGGCGCCCCAAAAGGCAGTATCCTTTAACGAAAGCCCTGGAAGGTACAAAGCCAGTCTTGTAGAAATTCTTGAAAGATGGCTTTATTTGACCTTGTTGCTGGCCATGATACTACAATCGTGCCAATAACAAAACAAAACAAAAACAAAAACATACTCATGAGTACCATTTTATATAAGATTTGTGGGCCATTAATGAGATTGTATAAGATATATACCTGCTGCTAACTGATGATTATGAATGGTTCCCTGTGTTAGATCTAAAAGGATGTCTTTTTCTGCATTCCTATAGTATCAAAGACTCAATCGTTGTTTATCTTTGAATGGTAGGACCCAGAAACCAGAATCACCTCCCAAAACTATTGGGTGTTGTTACCACAAGGATTTAAAAATCCCCCATGAGTTTGGGTGAACTCGTGGCAAAGGATCTGAGAATGGTAGAATTAACTGATGGGGTTTCGTTATAATATGTAGATGATTTCTTCATTTCTAGTCCCACTTATGAACTTTGTCTAGATAATACTATTGTGATTTTAAGTCATTTGGCAGATTGTGGGTATAAAATATCACCTCATGTGGGCCAAATTTGTCAATAGGAGATTGTCTTGGCTTTTGGCCATGTTAGGGATAATGCATCCTCGTTGATAGAAAATAAGCAGTTACATCTCTAAAAACCCTCAGAAAACAATGACAACCCTAAGATTTAGAGAAAGGCTGGTTTTTGTCAGATCTGGATTCCAAATTATAGTTTGATATTCAACCCTTTATATGAAGCCTTAAGAGAATTGGATTCACAGCCTTTGAATTAGACTATGGAATATTAATTGTCAGGGCATCTGGGTGGCTCAGTGGGTTAAAGCCTCTGCCTTCAGCTCAGGTCATGATCCCAGAGTCCTGGCATTGAGCCCCGCATCGGGCTCTCTGCTCAGTGGAGAGCCTGCTTCCTCCCCTCTCTTTCTGCCTACTTGTGATCTCTGTCTGTCAAATAAATAAATAAAATCTTTAAAAAAAAAAGAATATTAATTGTCATTTGAGGCCATGAGGGACAAATTAGCAACTGCCCTAGTTCTAGGATTACCAAACCCTAGAAAGCTCTTTAAGCTATACATATGAAAAGCAACGTCATCCTAATACAAATGTTTGAGGATACTCAACAACTGGTGGCCTATTTCTCTCAGAAATTAGAACCCATAGCCAAAGGATAGCTCCCCTGTTTGATAGCTGTTGCAATTGCCTATGACATACTATTAAAAGCAAAAAAGTTAACACTTGGGCAAGACATGATGGTGTATGTGCCTCATCAAGTATTAACCCATTTAGAACAGAGGGGGGATATTGGCTAATGGCAAAAAGAACGAGCTGTGACTTTACAGACAACAGCAGCATTGAATCTGACAACCCTGCTGCCTGATAACTTAAACAACACTTCAAGTGGCATGAATATGTTAAGATAATTGATGCAGTATATTCTAACCAGCCAGACCTCCTCAACCAACCACGACCTGCACCAGAGTGTGGATTATTTATGGATGGTAGTATCTAAGAGGACAATGGCAAGCAGTGATCCAGATATGTGGTGGTCACATTGGTTCAGGCAATAAAAGCACATGCTCTTTCTCCAGACTCCTCCTCACAAAAGGCAGAAATGATTGTTCTCACACAGGCCCCTGAGTTCTCACAAGGGGAAAAGGTGAATATATATGCAGACTCAAATATGCTTTTTGATAACTCATGCACATGGAGCAATTTGGAAAGGGGATTACTGACCTCTCACAACAATAATATTAAAAATTTGCAAGAAATCCTGCAATTATTAGAAGCTATCTTCCTGGTGAAGTAGCAATTATGCATTGCCCAGGGCACAAGAGGGGAATTCTCAATAAGAGGTAACCAGTTGGCAAATGAAACAGCCAGAAATGTTGCCAAACATTCACATTTCATTTCAGCCCTGACTCTTCAAGTGGATCTCTCTGCCTTTAAACTCCAGTATAGGTAATGAGATAAAGAGTGAGCATAAGAAAATGGGGCTTTACTCCAGCAGATCCCACTACTTCACTAAAGATGAATTATCATGGGATAATGCTATTATCTGAATAGGTAGTATTACCTATTACCTGAATAGCATATCTAGTCTTAAAGCATCTGCATGAAGGATAATACTCCTGGAGGAATGCATTATTGGATTTTATTAGGCCTCATTTGATGGGGCCCTATCTACAGAAAATGGTCCTACAGTCACCCAGAGATGCCCTATATGTGCAAATAATAATCCAAACAATGAAAGATACCCACCAGGCCAAAGGATACATTATAAATTGGAATGTCTTATTGAGGACCGGCAGATAAACTTTACCCAAATGCCTACGACTACTGGGAGTCCTAAGTATTTACTAGTATTTGTACGTATCTTTTTTGGAGGGGTTAAAGTTTTCCCCACCCAAACAGAAAAAGCTTCAGCTATGTTAAGATTCTTGCTAAAGGAAGTTATTCCTAGGTTTTGTTTAGCCAACACTATTCAGAGTGATAATGAATCTGCCTTTCTATGTGATGTTGTACAGAAAGTAAGTGCTGCTTTACAGATCACATGGAAATTACATGCTTCATGGAGACCTCAATCAACAGGAAAATGGGAAAACATGAGTCGTACGATGAAAAAGACTTTGGTCAAAATCTATCAAGAAACTAATCTGAAATGGGATAAGTTTGTACCTATCTTCCTGCTCTGCATTTGGGTTGTCTACAAAAGTGGGCTAAAATTAAGCCCTTTTCAGATTATATATGCAAGACCCTTGCAGGCCTTGGACTTTTAGACTTAGAAAATGAAAATAGGATTAAACATTTCTTACAACATTTGAATCAAATATTAACTATTTTGCACAAATTTGCCCTCTCCACATCTACGTATTCTTCAAATGAATCACAACAACATTTTAGCCTGGAGATAGAGTACTATTAAAGCCCTAGAAAAATCAAAGACCTAATCAAGAGGTGGCTAAGAAATGGGTGGGGCCTTATGACGCCTTACTAACCCCTCATACCTCTTTAAAACTTGTAGGCATAAAGTATGGATACACTATACCAGAGTGAAGAGGGCTCCATTTACTGATGACAAAGAAGCCACTGATTTCCCAACCCCACCCCCCCACATACACACTGGGAAAGCTATCTTATTCAGGATTTAAAACACCTCTTTAGGAAATGAAATTCATGACAGCTATGTTCATTTTGTGGTCTATATTAACCATGTCTTCTCCCAAGGTTGGAAAAACAATGTGCTAGTACGGGTAATTCAGAATTTGACTAAAATTTCATGGGCTTGCTAATTGCCTGATTGGTCATCCAATAGATGCATGGTCCACCCCATTTTTAACACCTCAGAAATCCCTAAAGGCAATCAGTTTCTAATCAGTAAAGGCCAGACAACAATGCATTTGGTTAGAATAGCTAGATTCTCTCAAAATGATCATGAGGCATCCTGATGTATCACAGTTCCTCCAAATACTGTACTAAAGGAGGTTTTCTTCAAAGGAGGGAAAACAGACATGTATTCCCCGATTAGATATCATATGAAACCACCTCTCAAAAGGGAGCAACTCCCTATGTGTAAATGGCAGTCTCTTTCCTTCCAGCTATGGACAATATCCATAGCCAGGTTCAGATGGGCAGAGAGATTGGATGGAATGAACTGCTCTGTTGGTGAACTGATTCTCATGAAGATCTGAGGAGGACTCCACCTTTTGTCTTTGTGGTTAAACTGGGTTTGTCTTTATTTGCAAATTATCTGGGCCACAGACTTATAATAAAATCTTTTCCCCAAAACAGTGTCTTCTGGTCATCCTGGCGATCTCCTTCTCCCTCCGTCCTACTAACACAGCCAAACATTCAACTGGCCTCCCTAAAATTATTTCCCAGACTGACCTGTGACCTCCTAGGCAATGTCCTTGATGGGAATGAATGTTTCTTTTCCATGGTGGGCCATGCTGCCCACCAATATGTGCTTCTCGGTTTGTCTCAAACTCTAACCATTGGGGTTAATGAAACTGCCAAATATTTGGCTACCTTAGAAAAATAATTAGGTTCTCATGTTAAAGTCATCCTGGATAACCGTATGGCCTGAGACTATATCCTAGCAAGCAAGGGGGTGTTTGTGTTGTTAATTTGCCTTGCTGTACATCTATCATCAGTACCTCATCAGAGGTGGAAACCAATGTTGATAAAATCAGACAGCAAGGCACATGGCTGCAGCAAACCCTCAATGGCCACACACACCCCCTATTCCAGGAAGGATAGGCTTGGTTCACAAACTTCTTCTTCCAGATACCCTCAGGACTCAGGTCCACGTTATAAGGCATTCTAAAATTAGGACACCCTTACGTTAGTGATGCTATGTGTATACATAGGAATTAAACTCATTACAACGTGTAAAAAAACTGCAAGCAACTCCCATTGGCTGTGCATAAAGAATGCTTCACATCCACATTAACATATTCCATACCAATGTACTGACTATGCCCTATATCATCACAAAGAAGCTACAGAAGATGGATCTTCATCTTTAATAGATACAGAATGGTAAAATTGACAGTGGGGAGTTAAGGCCCCCTTGATCTTCATAACCATCATGGTGATCTTTAATAGGTGCTCTTAAGTTTATATGATTGATTTCCTTACTTTCCTTGTGTATCTATAAACCTTGCATTCCTTTTTAAGAGAATAGAAAGCCCTCACATATCACAGAAGAGGAATTAGATCTCTTGCACAATCCTTTCAAGGACTGAAAGCTGAAAATAGACACCATTAAATCTACACAGAATCTGGAAGTGTTTCAGGTCACTGCACCTCCTCACTGATCGACAACCCCCGCCCCCACAACAGTTCCTTTAAAACCCTCTTGGCTAGGCAGAACCTCAGAGCTGGCTTTTGGACAAAGATTGGCTTTATTCAGAAGCCCATCTTCCTTTCTGATCAACAGTCGTCTCTTAAATATTGGCCTTTTGAGTGACGGGCAGTTGAACTTGGGATTTGGTAACATGCTCTTCTGCTAGTTGGAGAGCACTGAATTTAAAGTTATCAGCAAAAATCCTCTCCTTCTATCTTCTCAATCTTTACATCTCCTATTTCTTGTAGCTCTTATTTGGGAAGCCTTGAATTCTGGAAGACTAAGAATTCTCCCTTGTCACCATTTGAATTTTGACACAAATAAGTCTGTTCCAAAAAGCATCAAAATAGATAAGTTTATCAGATACTTACATTCATGCCCTTTTAAAATATTTTTATGTACTCTTTGTAGTATTTGTAGATGGACTATCTATGAATAGTCCTTCTTGAAATAGTTTTAGAATTTAAATAGTACAATTTTTTAAATGCTTATGTATTTAAATAGTCATGCCCAGGGCGCCTGGGTGGCTCAGTGGGTTAAGCTGCTGCCTTCGGCTCAGGTCATGATCTCAGGGTCCTGGGATCGAGTCCCGCATCGGGCTCTCTGCTCAGCAGGGAGCCTGCTTCCTTCTCTCTCTCTCTCTGCCTGCCTCTCAGTGTACTTGTGATTTCTCTCTGTCAAATAAATAAATAAAATCTTTAAAAAAAAAAAATAGTCATGCCCATATATAGTATTGGATGATTAAATTAAAGGAATTTAGAAAAAGAACATTTTTTATTATCCACTGTACCTAAAGGCTAAAAGTGCTGAAAATAATTTTGTTTTCTCTAATTAGAGTTTAACTTAAATGATAAAGAAAATTGAAATATGATGAACTCCCCATAATACATCTTATGCAACAATACAAAATTATATCTAGTTTGCTGCTCAAGATTAAACACTAAAGAAAAAGGAACATATACCAACATTTACATTGGCAAATGCATTTATCTTCAGTTGATTAGAGGAGATACAGGCTTTTCAGATGATGTGGCTTTACTGAGTTGAATTTACTTCTTGGAATTAAATTCTGTACAATACAAAACAAAGGGATCTCAACTTAAAGCCGAGTTCTTCTATGCAGCACATTATATATTTACCTGAATCTCAGCTTATATGCCTAATGAAAGAGTTAGAATGCTTAAGTACCTAGTAATAATGAAAGGTTGAAGTTAGACAAGATGGGTTGCCTGATCTTTGCAGGTCTCCCAGAATTATGATGCACTGCCTTTTAAGCATGCATCTTTAAGAATCACAGTTTTGAAGGATGGCTTAGGTTTCAAAACATCCCTCAGTGATGAAGAAGAGATTATCCATTGTGTCATGACCTCCCAAGAAGCTCTTCTATAAATAAGGATGACACATACCATAAAAGACTCTTCCCTTTGGAGAAACAAGGATCAGACATATGCCTGATGTGGGTTTCACAGAAACGATGCAGTTATTATGCTGTGGCCTATTTGGCCAGTTTTGAATTAGAAGCATTAGAACAAATTCCATCTGTCAGAAATCGAGTGAGTAAACTCGTGTTGAATAATGAGGATGATAAATTAAAGAATATATGTGTGATTTATCACTCCTTCCTAGAGAACACCTTTAGCAATAGCAAATGTAAATTAAGATGACACTACAAAACAGATTAGTGGAGAAGAGCATGCAGAATTCCAGAGAGATTAATGAGGAGGACAGGAGGCATTTTAAAAATCACAGCAGATACTCAAGTGCCTATTGGTCTTGGAAAGAATCAGTATTTATCTAGTCCCTTTCATCCAAGAATCTCACTACATTTAAATGTATTTCAAATTGATTTTCACATGCTAAAGCATCCATATTGTAATTTAAATCCAACAGATCAAAATAAAAATCAAAATGCCCTATCTTTATTAAAAACTACAAAACAGAAAGAAAACTACTAATGAATCCCTCTTGGTAAATTATTCACAAACAGACAAAATTCAAGGAAGATGTGCAGAAAACACTGTGCTTCACTAATACTATGTGGCAGGATAATTTACTAGAAAATTCATTTATGTTTTACTTTCTCTGCTAAGGAAAAATCAGAAAGAATGAGAGTTCACTATGTTTTGTGCTCTACATTTTTCTATCAGTTCTGACTAGGCCCTTGCATTTCTTTGCCTCAGGGGCTTTGCAGGGCCTAAAGCAGAAGGTGCTTGAAAATAACCTCTCTTTCTGCTTTCTGTGAAAGTCCAAACCAAAGGTCACACATTCAGACACCAACAGAGCCAGGCAGGCACCTAAATGAACAAAACAGACTGGTTTAATTTTGTCCACATAGGCTCAATTTGGTTCAATATTTATCTATGCAGAAATAGTTTTTATTTTCACTAAGGAATACGTTTCTTCCATTTTCTAAAAGCATACTTAGAATTTTGGTTCATTTTTCTTCTCTTCTTTTGATAGTGTCAATGAAAAATTGCTCCAGAGTCAAAAGGCAAGGAAAACTTTAAGGTTGTAACTCTAAGGGTCAAGACCCTTGCCACAGGAAAAAGAAATTAAAGTCAACTTTGCTGAAATATAAGGATGCATGATTTTTAAATGCAGGGACAAGCTAATGCAAAAAAAAAAAAAAAAAAAAAAAAAGGGCTGGTCTATGTGGTTCAGCCATTTGTGTGTTGTCAGCTATCGAACTGAGGCTCCTGCCATCCCATAGAGATTGGGATATAAGGGTGCTAATTCCTTTGATGATTACATTTCAAAGGGATGGCCCCCATATCCTTAAGAAAGACTTTCTGGATTATTAAAATGGACAAGAACTTAAGAGAAGAAGATTTACATCTCAAACATCCCAAAGGAGCAGAGAAAGAATGCACAATTGTAAGTTTTCTAAATAGGCTCAAAAAAGAAAAAAAAATAATTGAGGTCAGAGACCTATAGCCAGGAAGAAGCCTGTATGAAATTTAATCAATCTGAGGGGAATGTTAAAGCCTTCTTGATCAACAGTGACATAGCTGTAGGGAAATATTTCTCTTATATGAGAAAACAACAGTGCAAATACAGTTAAGTGTCAAGGACCATCAGGTTCATGTCCTGAGAGATGCTAGTTGTCCTGACCTGCAGGGCTCATCTGAAGGGAAGAGTAGTATTCTACTCCAGCTAGTGTTATCAGGAGGAACTGCATACCCTGGTTTGCCAGATCTGTCAGTTTTCTAGGAGTATCCATTTTTACCTGGGCAATTAATTTAAAGTTTTTCATCGCTTTGAAATACTAGTAATAAACTAACCTGGCCAGCAAGCCACAAATCTGTCATCTCTGGCCAAATTTCAGAGAGAAATATATTAAGCATTCTAAAAACAGTAGAAGGAGGGAAAAGTGTCCTTTGGCCCACTATGTGGAGAAAGAAGTGAAAAAGAATAAAGACAGTTGAAGAGGAGGAGTAAGGACGGCCTGCATGGGTAATGGATTGGGAAATCAACTTGACTCCAAGCTTCCCTTCCCCATAATTATGGAAGCTGAAAGCTTGGAGTCAAGTAGATTGGATTTATTTTTATTTTTTTAAAGATTTTATTTATGTATTTATTTATGTATTTGACAGAAAGAGAGAGAGAGAGGTCACAAGTAGGCAGAGAGGCAGGCAGAGAGAGAAGGGAAAGCAGGCTCTCTGCTAAGCAAAGAGCCTGATGCGGGGCTCAATCCCAGGACACTGAGACCATGACTTAAGCTAAAGGCAGAAGCTTAACCCACTGGGCCACCCAGGTGCCCCTAGATTGGATTTAAAGTAAAAAATAAATTTGATATTTCCTGCGCAATGAAATTTGTGCACCCAGGTACAACGCATATGTGACTTTACTGTTATTGTAAGCTACTTCATATAATAGGTATGTTCAGTAAGGAAGGAGGGATGTGGTGAATATTCTGCCATCCATTAAAAGAAATGACTGATGCCAGCTGAGGGGTGGTTGGTTCTGATGTACTAACATTTCTATGGTGTAGCCATTTCCTCTGGTGAAGACAATACACACGCATACACAATGTCTTCCTTGCCCCAACCATGGCAATTTTCTTTTCTCTTTTTTTCTTTTCTTTTCTTTTCTTTTCTTTTCTTTTCTTTTCTTTTCTTTTCTTTTCTCTTCTCTTCTCTTCTCTTCTCTTCTCTTCTTTTCTTTTCTTTTTTCTTTTCTTTTCTTTTTTCTTTTCTTTTCTTTTGTGTCATGTTAGTGACCATACAGTACATCATTAGTTTTTGACGTAGCGTCCCATGATGCATTTTTTGAGTATAACACCCAGTGCTCCATGCCATCTGTGCCCTCCTTAATACCCATCACCAGGCTCAATATCTTCTTAATTTACTAGACGTTCTTAACTATTTTCTCCTCCCCTAGTCAAAAGCAGCTCTGGTTGACTCAATAACAATATATGACTCAATGACTATGACTGATAAGAATTTAGAATCTAATTATTCTCAGAATAATATAAAATTATTTAAACTTTTGTCATTTAAAATCAAAGTCTGCTTATTGAACATTTGTGGTATGTAAGAAAGCAGATTAAGAGCTAGGTATGGGGAGAGGGGTTATTCAGAAATTATAAAAATGTTAATTCCTACCTTTTTAGAGTGATTGTCATCCAGAAATGAAGACAAATATATTCATATGCGTAACACCAGAAACAAGGCAAATGTACCTTAGTTCAGGAAAGCATTATAAATAAAATGCTGATACCCACACAGAATAAGAAATTATGACCTTCCAGTAAGAAAAAGATTCTAAGAAGTGGTAGAAACATGCAGTTTCAAGCATGTGTAGGCATTCAATTATTAGAGAAGCAGGAAAGTTAAAATAGGATAAATATCATTAGGGAACATGTGATAATTTTTCCTTTTCTAATAATTCTTCATTTGAGACCTGTTCTGGGGTTGAGACGAGACAAAGATTAGATGAGTTATATCAATGAACATCAAAATACTTGGTCTTTGGCATCTGAGCAGTGAAGAGGCTTCAAAGGTTCATGAATGTGTGAAGACTCACATTTATGTTTAAGGATAAATACTCCATTGATACATGTAAGATAGACCTGAGAAAAAAAAAAGAAAAGAAAAGAAAAGTTACAAATATGTGGACTAAATAGAGTTTCACTAGAAAAATCTTTCCTAATGGATTGGTTTTTTGTTTTGTTTTGTTTTTGAAAAGGAGGGTGCAGTTGGAATCGATTTCTTTATGTTGATTTGTAGGAAATTGTTAGAAGGAAAGGGAGCATAAGGAAATAATCCAGTTGCTTAAGTAAAAAATTCCCTTTGCTGAGTCTTCTTCACGTCTCCAACTTGACATAAATAAATAAAAAAATAAATCTCACAATAACTGAGTTGATTCTGAGTGACTTAAACACAGAAAGATAAAATGAAAACTAAATTAAATGAAAAAGTCTATTACTAGATAAGGAAATAGAAGAAAAGATAAAACTCAAAACCCATTGACACAAATGAAGTAAAACATGAGGTTGATAGCACTAAGTATGTGTAACTGGACAGAATTTTAGTAATATGAATTAGAAGAAGGTAAATACTGATCTATCCAAACTATTTCTTTGCCACAAGGTCATGGTAGTCACTAGTTCATAGACACTTCCAACAGTGTAAGAGTGTTCCTCTTTCACTACATCCTCACCAACATTTGTTGTTTCTTTTTTTGTTAATTTTTCATTCTCTTTTTTAAAAAGGTTTTATTTATTTATTTGTCAGAGAGAGCACAACTAAGGGGAATGGCAGAGGGAGAAGCAGGCTTCCTACTGAGCATGGAGCCATACTCAGGACTTGATCCCATGACCCTGGGATCATGACCTAAGCCAAAGGTAGTTGTTTAACTGACTGAATCACCCAGGCACCCTGAGATTTCATTCTTTTTTATGGCCGAGTAATATTCTATTATTTCTATACCACCTGTTTTTTATCCATTCATCTATTGATGGGTGAGGGAGGGCTTCCATATCTTGACTACTGTAAATAATGCTGCTCTAAACATAGGGGTGCATATATCCCCTTGAATAATGTTCTTGTATTCTTGGAATAAATACCCAGTAGTGCAATTGCTGGATCATAGGGAAGTTCTATTTTTAACTTTTTGAAGAAACTCCATATTGTTTTCCACAGTGGCTACACCAGTTTGCATTCCCACAAACAGTGCAAGGGGGTTCCTTTTTCTCCACATTCTCACCAACACCTGTTGTTTCTTATGCTGTTGATTTTAGCCATTGTGACAGGTATAAGGTGATATCTCATTGTACTTTTGATTTGCATTTCCCTGATGGTAAGTGATAATTAACATCTCTTCATATGTCTTTTGGCCATCTGGATATCTTTTTTTGGAGAAATATCTGTTCATGTCTTCTTCCCATATTTAAATTACATTATGTTTTTTGGATCTTGAGTTTTATAAGTTCTTTATACATTTTTGATACTAACCCTTTATAACCCATTGATACTAACCCTTTATCAGGTATGTCATTTGCAAATATTTTCTCCCATTCCATAAGTTGCCTTTTATTTTTGTTGATTATTTCTTTTGCTACGTAGAAGCATCTTTTCTTTTTCTTCTTCTTCTTCTTTTTTTTTTAATGTAGTCCCAATAGTTTTTTTTTTTTCTTTTGTTTCCTTTGCCTCATAGGACAGAATTAGAAAAATGTTGCTCCAGCCTAAAATTTTTATGGTTTCAGGTTTCTAATCCATTTTGAGTTTATTTTTGTGTATGGTCTAAGAAAGCAGTCTAGTTTCTTTTGCTTGTGGCTGTCTAGTTTTTCCAACACCATTTGTTGAAGAGACTATCATTTTTCTTTTGATATTCTTTCCTGCTTTGTTGAAGATTAATTGTCTGTATAGTTATGGGTTTATTTCTGGGTTTTCTATTCTGTTCTATCGGTGTATGTGCCTATGTTTGTGCCAATACCATATGGTTTTGATTACTACATCTTTGTAATATAGTTTGAAGTCTGGAATTGTGATGCTTCCAGCAATTTGCTTTCCTTTTTTGAAATTACTTTGGCTATCTGGGGTCTTTTTTGATTCTTAAGAATGTTAGGAATGTTTCTTCTAGTTCTGTGAAAAATTTGTTGGTATTTTGGTAGGGATTGCATTAAATGTGTAAATAGCTTTGGGTAATATGGAGAATTTAACAATATTTGTTCTTCCAACCCATGAGTATGGGATTTCTCCATTTGTGTCATCTTCAATTTCTTCCATCAATATTTTATTGTTTTCAGAGTACAGGTATTTAATTTACTTGGTTAAGTTTATTCCTATGTATCTTATTTTTGGTGTCGTTGTAAATGGGATTATTTTCTTATTTCCTCTTTCTGCTGCTCCACTATTGGTGTACAGAAATGCAACATATTTCTGTCCATTGATTTTGTATCCTGCAACTTTACTGAATTCCTTTATTAGTTCTGGCAGGGTTTTGGGGTGGAGTCTTTAGGGTTTTCTAAATATGTTATCATGTTATCTACAAAGAGTGAAAGTTTTATTTCTTCCATACCAATTTTGATGCTTTTTATTTCTTTTTGTTGTCTTATTGCTGTTGCCAGGACTTCCAGTACTATGTTGAATAACAGTGGTGAGAATGGGCATTCTCACCACTGTCTTGTTTCCACTCCTGGGGAGAAACTCTCAATGTTTCACCATTGTGTATGTTAGCTGTGTGTTTTTCATACACGGCCCTTATTATGTTGAGGTATGTTTTCTCTAAAACCACTTTGCTGAGGGTTTTTTTTTTTTTTTTTAAGATTTTATTCATTTGACAGACAGAGATCACAAGCAGGCAGAGAGGCAGGCAGAGAGAGAGGAAGGGTAGCAGGCTCCCTGCTGAGCAAAGAGCCAGACGCGGGGCTCGATCCCAGGACCCTGGGACCATGACCCGGGCCAAAGGCAGAGGACTAACCCACTGAGTCACCCAGGTGCCCCGCTGAGGGTTTTAATCATGAATGAATGAATGTTGTACGTTGCTAAATGCTTTTTCTCTACTGAAATAATCACATGTTCTTTTCCTTTCTCTTATTGATGTGGTATATCACATGGATTGATTTGCGAAGATTGAACCACCCTTGCAACCTAGGACTAAATCCCACTTGATTGGGGTGAATGATTTCTTTAATGGATTGTTGGATTCAGTTTGCCAGTATTTTATTGAGAATTTTTATATCTATGTTTATCAGGGATATTGGCCTGTAGTTTTCTTTTTTAGTGATGCCTTTATCCAATTTCAATAACAAGGTAATGTTGGCCTCATAGAATGAATCTGTAAGTTTTCCTTCCTCTTTTGTTTTTTAAAATAGTTTGATAATAGGTTTTAACACTTTGTGTGTGTGTATATATATATATATATATATATTTATGATTTTATTTTTTATTTTTATTTTTTTGAGGGAGAGAGAACACAGCCAGTGAGAGGGCAGAGAGGGAAGGAGAGAATCTCAAGCAAACTGTGTGCTAAGCTGAGAGCCCAGAGCCCGATGCAGGGCTTGATCTCACAACCCTGAGATCATGACTTGACCTTAAATCAAGAGTTGGATGTTTAACCAACAGAACCACTCAGGGGATTCTTAACTGTTCTTTAAATGTTTGGTAGAATTCACCTGTGAAACCATCTGGTCCTGGACTTTAGTTTGTTGGGAGTTTTTTGATTACTGACTCCATTTCTTTGCTGGCTATCAGTCTGTTCAAGCTTTCTATTTCTTCCTGTTTCAATTTTGGTAGTTTAGATTTTTCTAGGAATTCAGTCATTTATTCTAGGTTGTCAAATCTGTTGGTATATGTTTTTTCATAATGTTCTCTGACATTTGCTTGTATTTCTGTATTGTTATTTCTCTTCTCTTATTTGTGATTTCACTTGAGTCCTTTCACTTTTGTTCTTGATAAGCATGGCTAGAAGTTTATCAATTTTATTAATTTTTCAAAGAACAAGCTCCTGGTTTCACTGATCTATTCTTTTCTTTTTAAAAATTTCTATATTATTTATTTCTTCCCTAATCTTTATTATTTCCTTCCTTCTTCTGGTTTTAGACTTTGTTCTTTTTTTTAGCTCCTTTAGGTATAATGTTAGGTTGTTTATGTGAGATCTTTCTTTCTTCTTGAGTTTACTCTGTATTACTATAGATATCCCTCTCAGAACTGCTTTTGCTGCATTCAAAAGATTTTGGATCGTTGTCTTTCATTCTCATTTGTTTCCATTTACTTTATTTCTACTTTTATTTCCTGGTTAGCTCACTCATTGATAGCATGCTATTTACCCTCCAAATATTTGTGCTCTTTCCAGATTTTTTCTTGTGGTTGACTTCTAGTTTTACTGGATGTGGTCAGAAAAGATGCATGGCATGGTCTGTCTTCAATCCTTTGAATTTGTTGAGACTTGTTTTATGGCCTATTCTGGAGTATTTTCCTTGTGCACTTAAAAAGAATGTGTATTCTGCTGTTTTAGGATGGAGTATTTGGAATGTATAGGTGTTAGAGCCATCTGGTACAGTGTGTTATTCAAAGCCACTATTTCCTTGGTGAATTTCTGTTTAACATCCCACTTGATCATCTGTGCATCAAGTGGGATATTAATGTCTCTATTATTATTGTATTGTTATTGATTGGTAAATTTATGGTTGTTACTGTTTTATGTATTCTGGTGCTCCCATGTTGGGGACATAAATATTTATAATTGTTATAAAAATTGTTATATCTTGTTGAATTTTCTTCTTTATTGTTACATAGTGTCCTTTGTCCCCTTTTATAGTCTTTGTTTTAAAATTCATTTTGTCCAATATAAGTATTGCAACTCTGGCTTTCTTTTGCTATCCATTTGCATGATAGATGTACTTCCATATATCTGTAGGTCTAAAATGGGTCCTTTTTTTTTTTTTTTTCCCATCCATTCTTTCACCCTTATATCTTGGATTGGAGCATTTAGTTCAAAAGCTTTTCAAAGTAGCTATTGATACTTGATACTTTGACTATTCAAAGTAATTATCGATAGATATGTACTTATTCTTTTGTTATTTGTTTTGTGGTTGTTTCTGAAGATTTTCTTTGACCCTTTTTCTTTCTTGTGTTTTGCTGATTTTTTTTTAGTTATATATTTGAGTTTCTTTATTTTTACATAGTTCTTAGTTTTTTTGATATATATGGTTATGAGTAAGTTTGCACATAACTTTTTCTGCAGATAGCAGCCTATATTAAATTGATGGTTAATGTTTTTTATTTTTTTTTAAGTTTTGTTTTACTTAAATAATCTCTATACCAAATGTGGGGCTTGAACTCACTATTACCCTGAGATCAAGAATCACATGCTCTTTTGACTGAGCCAGACAGGAACCCCAGTAGTCTTTTACATTTGAGCCCATTCCTTTCTCCTTTCCACCCCACATTTTAGGTATATGTTAATATATATACTTTTATTTTGTGAGTTCCTAATCTGATTTTTTAACAGAAATATTCATTTTTACTACTTTTATGTTTCTTATCTTCATACTGTCACTTTTGGTTTCACCTTTCCATTCAAAGAGCCCCTTTTAATATTGTGGAGGGATGGTTTAATGGTCATAAAGTCTTTTGGCCTTTGTCTAGGAAAGGCTTTATCTCTTCTTCTATTCTGAATAGCCTTGTTGGGTAGAGTATTACTGAGTGCAGACCTTTCCCATTCAGAACTTTAAATATTTTATGCTCTCTCTTCTGATTTGCAAAGTTTCTATTAAAAAACCTATTCACCCTATGGATATTCTGTAATATGCTACTCTCCTCTTTCGTCTTTATTTTAATTATTTTTTTTTATCACTATATCCTGCAAATGTACTTACAATATGTCTTCGTGTGCATTTGCTTTTGTTGATTTTAATGTGAGTTCTCCATGTTTCCTGGATCTAGACATCTGTTTCCTTCCCCAGATTAGGAAAGTTTTTCAGCTATTATTTCTTAAAACAAATTTTCTGTCCCCACTTTTCCCTCTCTTCTTCTTCTAGGATGCCTATAATGTAAATGTTGTTACATTTGATGGAAACTCCCTAATTCTGTTTTCCCTAATTCCCTAAGTCTGTTCTTATTTTGCACAATTCTTTTTTCTCTCTTTTGTTCATCTTGAATACTTTCCATGCTCTGTCTTCTAGGGCACCAATTCTTTCCTCTTCTTCCATCCTACTGTTCAATCCATAAAACATATTTCTCATTTCATTTATTTAGCCTTTTAACTCTGCTATGTTATTACTTATCTCTGGTTTAAGGGTTTCACTCATGTCTTCCACTCTTTTCTCAAGCCCAGTGAGTATCCTTATGATAACTATTTTAAATTCTTACCAGGCATGTTTCTTTTATCTGTTTTGCTTAGATCTCTTGCCATGGCTTTGTCCTATTCATTCATTTGGGATAAATTTCCCCGTTTTCTCATTTTGTCTGCCGTTCTCTGTGTGTTTCTGTTGTTAAGATGTCATCTAGGTCTTCTGCTCTTAAAATAGTGACTTTATGAAGTAGAGGTGCCCTGCAGTGCAGTGTCCCATGTTCACCAGAACCTGGCACTTCAGGAGAGTAGCCTATGTACGTTGCTTATCCCTTGCTCTTTTGTTTGAGTCACTTTTCCTTTCAGTGCAGTCATGTGCACTGACTCTGTCTGATATGATCTGTGCTTGCTCTTTGTGGTTCTGATGGGGCAGGACAGTTCTGATGGGGCATGCCCACTGGGAAACTTGGAAGCAGGATGGTGATGTTAGCAAAATTTTTTCTGGGCCACTAGTCCAATGCTGGATCCCCTGAAACACTGTGGCAATTGGGGACTACATGGGGTTGGTTGAGGGTACACAGTGTCTGCAATGGCTGTGTACACAGCAGCTGGACACAGTGTACACAGCTTTAACAAAACTTGCCCTGCCCGGTGAGCAGGTTTAGAGTGGGTGGGTCCTCAGAACTCATGGGCATGGCACAGTGCTAGCAGGCTAGCAGCCCTGCTTCCGACACATGGTCCTTTGTGTATCCTGGAGGGTGAGGGAGGAAAATAACATCTGCCATAAGCATTAAACTTTTAAATTTTCTCCATGTTTTTATGTGTAGATATATTCCATTGCTTCTGACTTCCTCTTAAATACTATGGAGTTTATTAATTACACTTATTTATCAATTCCGACAGTGATGGACACCATGATTAACTCTAATTCCCCATACTCACAAGAATGCTGTCATGAATACTCTCGTTTGTTTCCATTAGAAACCTCTGAGAATCTCCCAGGAGTGGCATTGTTGGGTTATAGGCTTTACTTACTCACACAAATAATAAACAGTGTGATCTCCAGAATGGATACACCAGCTTTCTGTCTCACATGCAGTGTATGGACATTCCTATATTTCTACATCTTCACCAACAGTTACAGTAACTAAGCTTTTTAGAGGATGGAAAGTGATATCCCATTGTATCATCTGTATTCATCTTTAATTCTTTAATTTTTAAATTAATAAACAAATTTGAGCAGTCTACAATATGTTTGTTAACTTTCTGTGTTTCTTCTGTGAAGTGCATTTTCCATTTTTCTAATAAATTGATATACAGGAGTTGGTATACAAAAATCCATTGTTTATTCCCCATATAAGTCCTCTCCATTATTTTCAGGCCTTGCAAAATAACTTTTCAATCTATAATCTGTTATTTGGGACCTAATGCATTTTTGCTGAGCACAAAGGCTTAATTTTATTTGATCAAATTTTAAAAATTTTAATCTTTTTTTTGACTTTGATGTTTTTGTTCTTAGAAATTCTTCCCCATTCCAAGGTAACAAGGGCCACTACATTATCTCAAATTAATTTAAAAATTCACTGCTCACATTTTAATTTTTCTAAGTTTTACTTAGAAAACTCATAGAATCTTAAAAACTCATACAATCTCATAGAAATCATTTTATATGTCCTTTAAAATATGGTAAAGTGAAGTTAAGAAGAATGGATAAAAATTCATCTTGAACAACAACAAAAGATAAGGATTTGTAGTTCTCTGATAGGAAAGAATACAAAGAAGGGGGTATCCACCAGGATCAAATCACATAAAAGTTGTTAAATAGTGGTGTTATGGACTGAATTGTGCACTCCCACCCCCATTTGTATGTTGAAAGCCTAATATGAGGGTATATTGGGAGGCTATTTATGAAGGTATATTCTCCTATATTTGGAGATGGGGCCTTTAAAAAAGCAAGTAAGTTAAAGTGAGACTATTGGCGTGAGCTTAATTCAGTCTGGCTGGTGTCTGCTCAAGAAGTGGAGACATTAAGATGTGCAAAGAGAAACAAGGATGCCCTTGCACAAAGAAGACCATGTGAGGATAAAATGAGAAGTGGACATCTATAAGCCAAGGAGAGGCTTCTGGAGAAACCAAACCTGCTGCCACCTTTATCTTAAGTTTCCAGGCTTCAGAACTGAGAAAATAAATTTCTGCTGTTTAAACCACCCAGTCTGTGGTACTTTGTTATGGCGGCCCAAGCAAAATAATCCAAGTGAGTTAACATGGGAGTTCAACTTCAGATGACATTTCCAGAAAATATTCCTGCCACTAATTACCATTGGAATTATAAGACAATTACTCCAGATAAATGATGAAAATAATATCCCGTGTAAAGATTTATAGCTAGTAAGTGATAGATACTAAATATCAACTGGTGTTTGACAGATGGGGTTGTGGGTTGTTAGCTCATTTGTAGTACTAACTTCCATGTTCTATTAACCATTGTTCATTGTTTACTTAGCTATGCTGTTGTAAGTAGAAATGTGAATGTTTGGTTTATATAATGGAGCAGAAAAACAATTCATCTCTACATAAACAAAAATAGCTTTTAGCTTAATTTCCCTTAAATAACAATTTTAAACAAGTGCTGGTCCACTCTACTCAAATAAATCGTTTATTCTTTAACCAAACATAAATTGAAGAGCAACTTCTATTTTGTAGTTCTCTTGATTCTCTATTTCCCATTTAATAAATGGTTCTTTATTGGGATAACAGTGACTACTATCCTTATGCAAATAAAAGTGAAGCATATTTCCACTTGTTATCAATGCTCTGACAGCAGAAGCTTAAGTTCAAAATGATGTTTTTTTTCTTAAATAGACCTCTTTCAACCTTTAGAAACTCTGTCGGTCTGAGATAGGTTTCTTAATATATTCAATGCTTTGATGATAACCAGTGCCAGGGCTGTATGCAACTGTCAATAAATACACATGGTGAGAAAAAGCATTATGAAATAACTCAAGATAAAATTTATTGGTGAGAACTGGAACCACTATCATCAGTCAACTGTCTCCTTTCATTTCACCTAGCTATATTGCTTTTATTTTTTTTTTTAACTTACCAAGGAGCATATTGCAGAAACTAAAGAAATGGTAAGGACTCACTCATTGATTTATGGAATGCACAAGCCTCCTGGCCTTAACTGGACTGAAGTTTACCTGAGTAATTCTTATATACCTAGATGATGACACCTTCTTAAAGTGGTGATTAAACACCAACTCTGTCCAACGTTAAACCAGCCAGGCATAGAGGACAGCCACCTTCTCTCATCCTCATTCCTGTTGATAAGATTATATATCACTGGGACAACAGCATGTCTAATTCAAAATATGAAATGCCTCTTTGTTCTCTCACATACAGTGAGGAAAACCGTTTTGAAGTTTGCCAGGTCTCTGGGAGTAATCATGACAAGTTGATTCTCACCAGGTGACAACCATTTTACTCAGTCCTATCAGAATATGTGCACTGTAAACCAATTAGAAATACATTCAGATTATTTGACTTTTAGAATCTTATAATCTTAATTTTCACAGAATACGTCAATAGCTGGGAGCTACTGGGTCCCCCTCAATACCAATATACAACATTTAGTATGCTACTGTCCTATTCAAAACCCCTGAGACTTACTGTTTCCATCAATAGATCAATCTTCTCATCTTGCTTTTTCACAATTGTCTATTACCTGGCCTTAATTAACATTTCCCAGAATATTTCTCTCTCACATTTTCCCGTACATCTCCTTATTCTTCCATGGACACATGCTCATGCCTGTTGCTGTGTTATTAATCATCTCTTATTTCTTCATGGAATGCTATTTCTTCCCCCCCCCCCCCCCCCCGTTAATCCTTACGGATTCTACAAATTCCATTTTATTCCACAACTTCCATAAGAGCTGTAGAGTTTTGGGGCACCTGGGTGGCTCAGTTGGTTGAGCATCTGCCTTCAGCTCAGGTCATAGTCTCAGGGTCCTGGGATCGAGTCCAACATCAGGATCCCCAGGGAGCTTGTTTCTCTCTCTCCCTTTACCACCCACCCCCCCACAACTTGTGCTCACTTTCTCACTTTCTCTCAATAAATAAGTAAATAAATAAATAGAAGTCCTGCAGGAAAAAAAAAAAAAACAGTAGGGAAATCTACACACAGAACATTAAAAAAAATGTAGAGTTTAAGCAAAAGGGACAGTCTTTCAAACAATACTAATTTCTAATTTTTCTACATAAAATGCCACACATCTTGGCAACTTCATATGTACTACATTTTTGCTTATATGTATTTTTACTTAAATATTTCCTATCATCCATTCCTCACTGAAAGCAGGATTATTTCTTTTCACTAAGGAAATGTTTTTGTGTTACCGATTTTGTATCATTTTCATGTTTAGTGTAACAAAATATTGGAAACTCAATACTGAATATATTCAGAATGAGTTTAATACTATAAATGATCTGTGCCAATTTCATCACTTTTCTACATCCTTTCCTTACTTCAAAAGAAAAGTTTACATCTATATTCACTGGTGACCTATTAAAATATATCAGAATAGAACTATTCAAATTTAAGCTATAGACTTTTGTGCATCCATGAGCTATTCTTTAATGGTTCCCAGCAAAGTAAAAACAAAAATTAAGGGAAAGCACTTACATCCTCTTATAGACATGTGACAGAGTAGTTTCACATCTGTTGGAGTAATACCAAAAAATAAAACTGGACCTTCTGCATGTCTTGTTTTATTTATTTGATTTTCATAGGAGATCATTTTATATGTATAGTCAGGGCACTCCTGAGAAATAGAACCTGAAAGGTCTATATATATTTATCTCTATATATCCATAAACTTATTATATGTTTATGTCCACAATCCTTATTATAAGGAATTAGCTCATGAGATTATAAGGTAATTCATCAACAGGACGAGTCAGCAAATTAGAGATACAGAAGAGCTGATGGCTTAGTTCCAGTCTGAGATTGAAAGCATGAGACTAGAACCAATGGTACAAGGGAGGGTTTATGCAAAAAAAACCTTCTAAAATCCAAAAGAATAAATAAAGCCTGTCTTCTCTAATTTTTTTCTCCCCAACCTTCTAACATTTGTCCCTTGTTTTGTGTGTAACAGGTGGTGAATTAACTCAGTTTCCAACTCCTACACCCCCACTGTACTAGTGCTTAAAATAGAAAAATAAGCATGCCCATCAGAGGTCACTCTGTGCTAATCCAGAAAAGTTGTCAGGGTTGGGGATGGGAGGGGACACACAGGAGAAGGATGGCACATATTCTTGTGCTCTGGTGAATCAGATTTTTCTTTTAGGGAGATTTAATAGGCAGTAAAATCTCTTCTAACTTAGAAGACCCAATTGACTTACACCCTGAGGCTAGTAAGTACCTCTCTAGGATTGAAAAAGAGGCCAGGTCAGAGGACTTTCATTAGAAAGACTATTCTTGTGTAAAATGAAGAGCATAAAGACATCAAAATCCTAAAACAAAATAGGAATATCAATTCATTCCACAAACAAGTGTTTATGAACATCTGTGTTCATAAAACTGCATTAGCCTCTGCCACTGAGATGCTAGTTAATCTGGAAAGACAGAAATGACAAATACAAGGTATTATACATTGTGATAAATAATTAGAAGCTAAATTCTATGATGCAGACATTAGGAGTCATGAAATGAGGGAAGGAGCATCAGTGTGGTGGAGAAAAGGAGCCAGGAATTCTTCCCGGAGATGAAGCACAGTTAGCCATAAACGACAAGTAATATGTGAATAGGCATATATTATGGAGGACACAAGGATCCAGTTATGGATAATTATATTCAGAACTCCAGGCAATCAGCATATGATCCTCTTCTTGGAATAAGATGAACTTATTCAGTTGAGAACTGTGAACTGAGAAAATTCATACCCACTCACAAAGAACTATCTCATAGCCTTAGAGTACTCATTTTATCACAATAATTTGTTAGGTATTCAAAATGTCATATCAATTTAAAAAATATATCCATGTATAGATCTAATGATCTATACATTAGATTTTTTTTTGGGGGGGGCATCCAGAATCTCAACTTTCCTGTTCACATTCCCTTATTTGTTCCCCGTCACAGACTGCCACAGTGATATCTGCTTCTTTGCTCCTGTTTTATTGCTTTTCCACTCATTGATAAATACAAGCAAAAAGGAACAGCATAACTTATTTACAGATAAGATGCTTACTTTTATGATCAATAGATCAATAGTGTTATCTCTCTTGAATCCAGCAACTCAGCTAGAACCATAACAGCCAGAATTTATTACTGGTAAATCAATATTATGTTCCTTTGCCATGCATCTCTTTCAAAATCTGTATAGTGTAAGGATTATCATTATATAATGAAGTCCATTCTCTTCTAGAAAGCTGCATGGTTTTGGATATTGCAAACCTGGGAATTGAGTTTTCACCAGAGAATCTATACTATATTTTCAGTGAGTGGTGTGTATGTCACTTAGTGGTAGCCACTGTGGCTGGTCCTGAAGTGGACTTGAGAGTGAGTACATGTTGTAAGAGAAAATACTTACACATTTAAGGGCAATATGTTGAAGCTAAACAGTTATTTCTTTTCTCTGTCATGGGTGCTGGTAAGAAGTATTCCATTCACAAACCAAGGCTCTTTTTTCCCATTGATTTGTTTCCTGGGGAATTTTATTGTCAGGGATATGGAGTTCTGCTTTAATTTCTAGATTCCTATGATGTGAAACTCCCTAGTATGTTTTAGGAACTACAGCATGTTAGGCCAACAGAGAAACAGTACTTGCCCTAAACAGTACTTAGATGATCTTCACTTTGATTTTGACAAATTATGTAGCAATCTCTGTGAGATTTAAGCATCTACATTCTCAGGGTTCCTGGTCACAGCTGTAGTCAGTTACCCTAACAGGTGCAAATATTGTATGCAATGAAACACTTTCTTTCGCCGGGGTCATGAAAGACTGTAAGGCTTCTAGATCCATGAAAACTGATAGCATCCTTGATAGGTCTGCTGCTTAGAGATCTCATCAGCATCTACCTCTGTCATAACATATAATAAAAAGAAAAACACTGGAAAACGGACTTGTTTCAGGAGGTGACTGTGACATTTGCATAATCAGATAAGATTCTATCATTGTTATCATAGCAACAGGACGCTGCCTTCCTTCTGAGACCGCCTTGGTGGAAATGATTTTAAGCAATTCATGTTCTCAGCTTGCCTGCCTCCCACACCAACATATTCTCACTGGCTTGTATAACCACGGAAAATGAGTTTGCATTTTCCTTGATGGCTCTGGAAATGTGACTCAAAGGGGTTATTCATAGAGCAAAATGGCAATGGAATGAATTGATGGACTTATCTGAGTCATTTAGAAATTAATTATAAGTTTTTGGTGTATCTTAACAGTGAGAGATATGTCGAGGTGTGAGCAGCAGAGGAATAATAGCAGCTTTGACACTCAGAAGGGCCACCTGATGTGAACTACTGTCATCTGCTAGAACATATACACAGGCATCTATATGGGAATTTTGCCTCATGGGACGACTTTACTATTTAATCTTACAGGACATTGTACTGTTCATCAAAAGATTTAAAGTTATTTGGATAGGTCATTAATGGCACACACAAGGCAACACTGAAGTAAAGTTCCCTAACCCAAATAAGTTGAATGATAATGAACCAAACTGTCCGTCCACATTTTGTGTTGTTGTATTTGTCAATGTAAATTTTTCCCCAAATACTCGTAGTTCCTTCCGAGACCAAAATGTATCCTAATGGTGTTTGGTAGGCATCATAACTTTCTAATTCTCTTTAATTGGTTAATCTGATTTGGTTATCATGTCCTATGGTGTATACATTCCCTTTTTGAGTAGATATAGACAAATTTCCTATATATACCTGCAGCCCTTCTAACTTTTAAAAAAAAATTGTTTGTTGTCCTCAAACAATTTTTTTTTTTTTTAAGTTATGGTGATTTCCAGAGGGGAGGTGGATGGGAAAATGGGTGAAATAAATAATGGGGAATAAGAATACACTAATCATGACAGCACTGAGTGATGTACAGAGTTTTTGAATCACTATATTATGTATACCTGAATCTAGTACAATACTACGTGTTAATTATACTTAAAAGAAAAAAAATGCTATGTGATGAAAAAGTTGTCTGCAAAAAAAGTTGTCTGGCACTATTTCTGTAGTAGATCATGGTATGTAAGAACATGGATTTGGGGTTAAATGAGATCAGAGTTTAAATACCACATCCGCTCCTTGCTTGCTGGCAAATTTTGGACAACTGAAACTTGTTAAATTTGAATTTTTTCATTTTACCAAATATGTAAACACAGTATTATACTAGGTCATACATTAAACCAGTAGGGCTTTTGTGAGGATAGTTTGATTTTAGAACAGTTCTTTGAAGAGTATCTAGTTTAATTACTCAATATTTATTATGAACTATGGATAAAAATATAATATTCACAAGCACATAAGCTACATTTACTAAGTAAGGGTAACTACCTAGATTCACTAAATACTCTTCCTTGTCAGAATTCTATCCAGAACTAGGGACAAAAAGTCAAGTGCACTTTACATATTTAACTTCACCCCTTGGTATTTATTTTTGGTGATCTGGGTTCAGTTTCCTTCAGGATAGTATTATCTTTGTCCTCAAAGTATCATGCCCGGAATGCTGAGGTCATGAGTTTTATAATTGTACTTCATTCCCAAAACTTTAGACAATCTCCAACTATAGTATTTACTTATGATTTCACAATTTATAAATTTATTAATGTTTTTGATTCATTAAAAGGAGTAAAGATACATCCACCTTCAAATAAAATTCAACCCAAGGGATAACTGTGAATAGAAACTGTGTCCACTGAATTGTCAAAAATTAGTCATTTCTGTTTTACATGATTAACTAAAACAACTGACTGGTGACTTCCTGGAAATGGTGGTCCCTCCAGGACCACCCATGGGTCCCTTGGCACCCTAGTTGGAAAGCAGTGCTCTACATAATTGACAAATGATTCTCACTCATGAATAAATAACTGTGCTGACCTCCAGGCTGTTGCCCATAAAATACAGTACAAATTCCTTCTATTTTTTACATTTTAATCTTTCTTAAAGTATTTTACTATTTTTCCCTTCTGTCAAAACATATCAATGTTATTTTGAAAAACTTTGATCCATAATGCCACTGTTCCACCTTTTCTTCTTTTTCTGTATAAATATCCATCATTGCTGACATTTAACATTCACAAATGATTGTAGCAGATTTCACTTATGCATGATTGGGTAAGATTTTCTAAATTTAGACATGTGTTTGGTTTACCAATAAAATTTCCCAAATTATTTATATTCATAGATTGATATGTTAAAACAATCATGTTTATTTTTATAGAATAAGTTCGACTAAGATATTTAAAATATTTTCCCTCAGGTTATAAAATCAAATATATTTTTTCCTGTCAATCAAAACAAACTACTAAATTATTACAATAGACATGTCACAAAATCTTATATGAAATACCTTCAGAGAATTTGAATGAAATAACTTGAGCAATGTCTTTTGATAAAACTGGATTATACTTCAGTGTGACACCTTTATATCTGTTGGATTGCTTGTTCTTTTAATATTTCACCCGCTATAGAATTAGCTTTGAAAGATCAGATTAGATTGCACATTACAGCTCTGTATAAACGTGTCTACCAGTTTAGTGTTAACTCAAGAGTTAGCTGAGGTGTTTTTTTGTTTGTTTGTTTGTTTGTTTGTTTTGGGGGGATGTTTCTATTGTAATTGAAGTAACCTGTGGTTAGTTCACAGGAAATTAAAGTAGAATCTTATTAGAACCTATAATGTTTTGGTAAATTTCCTCTGTATGATTGAGGGAAGTATCTACTAGTCCAGAAATATATTTTAATTAAAATATTTTGGGTTACATATACATCCATAGCCACATATTGGGGGGGTCTTTCCCTATAGTTTTATTTATCATAAACCACTGTTTGGTTGATTTAGACCCAGGGACAACTATTACTGACATACTCAAAGGACAGTACTAAAGCATGGTTTCCTCTAAATTCAGTCTTGCTGCTTGAGCTAAAAGAAGGATATACACAAGCATACATGGACATATGTACACACACACACACACACACGTGTTCACATATATGTCCTGTGTTTATATGATGTAGATAGATGAGCATACATATGCATGTGTAAGTATATTTGCATAACACATAATTGAATAAATTACACATTTTATTTTGGCTATCAAATAGCCTAGTAATCATAAGTCATGGGAATTTCTATTTAGATCAAGTATAGAGGTCAAGGAAGGAGAAATGGCTATATATCCAGGCATGAAGAGCAACCAATCCAGAGGGCCGAGGGCAGTAGACCCAGCACAGACCTATGGGTTGAGAGCAATGTGCTTACTTCTATAGGTTGCCTAGCTCTGTACTGCCTACCGGTATAGATGCTGCACCCTAGACACTCTTTCTCAAGACTCACTCAGCTACTACCACTAATTTTTATGGGTGGTACATTCTTACCAAGTAAATTGGAGACAAATCACACAGGTATATTTGTAGTCTGAATGGCAGGTCCTCCTCTGTTCCCTGATTCTTATTTATTGTCATGTCCCTCTGAATATGAAGCAGAACCTCCTGACAGCACATACAGAATTCTTATGTGCCTTGCCAAAAGGCATCCCATCTGGGCAGACCAAACAGAAGAAGGAATGAGTCCCCTACCCCCTCCCAGAGATGCAGACTATTTCACAGAGTGCAAAGCTGAGTGGGCTTAGTGAGGGAAGATTTTTGCCTCCACCTGCAGGCTCTCAGCCAGCCATCTTTGTGCAAGGCACAATTGGCAGAGCTCTCTCTGTGTGTCACCCTTAATGAGAAGCCTGCACTGGGCCACATGACTTATGCTATAATAACTTGTAATGGCTTAACCTAAGTTAATTTGCTTAGACCCCTGCTGTAATTCTTAACATAACTAGTCTATGTTGTTTTGGGACCTTGCCAAAATCAGGGAGAGTGCTCTCCTTTTTACAAATCTTCCTGTTAATTAATTGCTTACTTTTTTCAAAGCTCTGAGATGAAATTTCAGAACATTATGAAGTAGGAATAATTTGAAAGATTTTTTTTTTCAAATGCCTTTTTGGAATCTTTCCAAAACAAACAGGGTTGACTAAGAGGTTTGCCAAAGTCAAGTTTAATGGCCAGTATGTGGCAACTACTTCAAAAGAGGATATTTCCTGTCCTCTCCTCTGTAATCTTTTCAGAGACAGAAATTTTCAACAGTAATGACATCCAATTACTATATCCCCCCTCCCTTTTTTGAAACACTCAAAGCAAGGACTTCTGTAGTCTCTAAAATAAATATTTCTTAGGTAGAAGAAAAGACTTCCATTACTCTTTTTCCTGTTAAACAACATGGATAAAATCTCTCTTGGACTGGAACCTTCATAGTAGAGACAGGTTATTTATCCTATTTCTTCCCCAAGGAAGGAAAAAAAAATAAATAACTGGTCTGGCTAAGGTGCAGAAAGCTCCCTCACTGAAGCCAGTAGCATTCCTGACTGTGTTTAAGGTATAAATTACTTTAAAGGTTTTGGTGTTATGTTGATCTGGATTCAAATTCTGCCTCTGACACCTTGAAGGAGAGTGTGAAGTTTTCTGGGATACACAAATGAAGTTACTAAATAACATTCTTTCTGTATATAATGTAATCCATAATTTCATTGAGTACAAAATCCTCTAAGAAATCAAAATGGCTTTCCAATAGTCTGAAAATATCTACATGTTTGAAATATAAAATACACCTATGAAAGGAGAGCCTTCTGAGTAACTGCTTTCAGTGTAAGCAAGTGAAACTTCTGCTGACTTTGCAGCATCTACCCTAGAATTGGAAAATACCAAAGAGATCTTTGTGGCCACTGCACAAGGTTAATCTGGCCCCCTCAAGTGCAACTCACTGTAAAAATATAATAATTTATCTAAGACTCATTTTACTGAACTCCCTCTAGATTTAGTAAGGTAGATATCTACCATTGGAAATAAATTAAGCAATCTGTGAACCAGAAAGGTAGATTTAGAACACGTATCAATGTTCATAGGCTGTACATATATAAATGTTACGACTGATCAAGAAATAAGTATCTTTTGACTCCCCCTGAGGTAATGGCTTTAGACTTCTCTAAAGAAGCTGAAACTTGAGTTGCAAGATCCTCCCAGATGCACACACAGCAATCCAGTGACAGAATGCAGCATGTCAGTGACTGTTAAGCTTTTCTCTGCCTGTTTGTTAGTTCTCACAGTTTATGTTGACAAACGACTTGTAGTCAGCAAGTTCTTATTTAGAAAGCTACCTGCGGATGTTGTTTCTGGTGAAATATGGGCTTGAAGCATCACCTCTATTTTCTTATGCAAGATTAGGACATTACATACACAGAAAAGTTGTGAGATATACAGTAGTGGGATACATTAACTAATATGCAAATAAAATCCTCATGATTCGGCTTATAAAGATTTTAAAATAATAAAAAGTCCAATTAAGGCCCCATATCTGTCACACCAATAAAACATGGTGAAATACATTAAACCGGAGATGTGAACTATTTATTGTCACAGAGAGAATGAATAGACGCTGTCTGTATGAGGGTACTTTCTGAAGCAATAACTGGTTAACAGGACAATTTAGATATCTTACTTAAATTGAGTTTATATTTCACTCTGCATTTCAATATTACATTAATGACTATTGTAATGAACTCATTAAATCTGAAAGTCAATGTTAATTTATTATCAGAAGACTTTTAGTGAATCACATTGGCAGGTGAGAAAAAATGGTTTAATATTATCTATTTGATTATTTCCTAACCTTTGCACAGATTCTAAAGCAGTTTCTGGTTGCTAAATTCTTATTTCAGATGTAATTACCTGATACCAAAGTATACTTTTTAATGGAAAATCATAGCATAACCATCCACTGTTATCTTTACCACATCTTTTCATGGAAAACACATCTTATATTTAGTTTGTTTATGGAATAATAAAATCAAAATATTTAAAAAGGCTCTGGGGGGGGGGGGGGGAATCAGTGTTCTGATTACCCTTCCTTATCCCTGCTTCCCAAACGCCTCAATGGGAATTAATGACTAAACTTTCTTGTCTACATTTCTAAAGTTTACTTGCATATTTGTTTGTAGTATATTCTGATGTGTTCTAATTTTTTTTTACCTAGGATTTCTTTCTGTGACTGTTATAGGTCTTATTCTAGAACCTACATTCTACTATCACTCTGAATATGTGGTGCATGCATTACACAAACATATGTAAACATCTATATGTACTTCACCTCCTATGCTTTTTATATAATTTTATTAGTGTTTTAGGAAAATTTTGTGTTTGCATTATTAACACAATGTAAATATTATTCAGCATTAAGTCATGCAGTTCACGATGATTATATTTTCTTTTTCAAACACATTTCTGTTGACTCTGGAGGTAAAAATTGCCTTGCTTGTCACTTGATTCACTTTGTCGCTATCAGTATTCAGCCGAAAATCCTACAAGGAAAGTATAAATCTCTGTCCAATATATTTTAAAAATCACATAATCGATTAGATAGATATATTATTTTCATGGCTGTATTTTTTCTAGATACTTTTATATCCTTCTCATATCTGGACCAGCTGCTTTCTAGGTCTGCTGCATGCTGTGACCCTGGGAGGGCCTTTGTTCTAGCCTACAATTAGCATGTTATTATGTTATGTTATATCACTATATTGTTATAATTATTTTAGAAAACTTAACAACATGGTGTGAATGGGAAAATTTTTGAAAATGTGTACACCTAAGATTTTTTCTTTTAATCTTCACCTCATACATGACTGAAAGTCTAACTAGGTATTAAAAGCTTGTTTGAGAATCATATTACCTCCAAATTTTGAAGATAGTATTCCTTTATCATCTAGCTTTTTACTGTTGAGGAGCCTAATTCCATATGCTTGAGTCAGACTGTGTGACATTTGTTTTTTTCTTTTTTTTGTCCTCAAAATCTCCTTTTTATTCTCAATTATTTAGAAATGTCCTGATGATACAGTTTGAGTCATTTCTCATTCACTTTTCTGGCAAGTGATAAGCTCTTTCAGTCTATAAAGTTACATTCTTTTTTCTCTGGTATTTCTTTAGTAGTTTCTTTCTCTTATTTTCTCTGATCCTATGTCTGGTGCCCCCCTCACAGAGTAAAATAAGAGAAGGGTGAACAACGGAGTTCCTTGATCAACCTTCTAATTTTCTTTTCTGTTTTCCATTTCTTGGTCTTTTCTGTCTGCTGAGAGAGTTTCTCAAAAAAAAAAAAAAAATAGAGACATATAAAAAGAAGCCTTAAAACTTTGTTATTTTCTGAATTTAACTATTTATATTGTTCAAGTGTTGTCTTGTTGTAACACAGGTGCAAAATTTTCTCCCACCTCAGTGAAGCTTTTGCCTTGTTTTGCCTCTCTTCCCATTTTCGTCCTGTTTCCTCAGTGTGGCTTTCCTCTTTCCACTTTGTTCTGTCTTCCATATTAGAGGCTTTCCTAAAATGCCTGGTCTCCCAGGACTTTTGCTCATTTTTTTTATTTTTATTTTTTTAAACTTTTTGTTTAAAGATTTTATTTATTTATTTGACAGATAGAGATTGCAGGTAGGCAGAAAGGCAGGCAGAGAGAGAGAGGAGGAAGCAGGCTCCCTGCTGAGCAGAGAAGGGCTCTATCCCAGGACCCTGAGATCATGACCTGAGCCGAAGGCAGAGACTTTAACCCACTGAGCCACCCAGGCGCCCCATTTCCACTCATTTTTTCAAGTGAGGAACTAAACTCACACTGGAAGAACTGGACAGGAGCAGGGCTTGCCGAGTGATGTGTTGTAAAATGGGGTGTTCTCAACTCCAGCTGCTGCCATTAACAAATTAGCCTCAACTCACTGGCCTGAGCAATACGAATTTATTATTCTATAATTCTGTTGGTTAGAAATCCAACACAAATTCCACTGGACTAAAATCAAGGTATTGGCAGGGCCATGTTGCCTTCTGGAAGTTCTAAAGGAGAATCCATTGACTTCCTTTTTCTACTTTCTAGAAAGAAGCCACCCACATCCCCTGGCTCCTTGACCTCTTTCTCCCTCTTCAAACCTAGCAGTGGTGAATGGATCCAGTTCTTTCCACATCCTGTCATTTGAACCATTCTTCCATACTCATACGACCTACTGACTACTGCCAGGAGAAGGGATCTGCATTTAAGGCCCCACATGATCAAATTGAGGCTATGTGGGTAACATAGGATGATTTCCTTATCTTTAACTTATTCTCCTTAATCACAGCTGCATGTCCCTTTTGTCTTACAAGGTAAAATATTGACATCATTCAGGGATTAGAATCTAGAGATCTTAGGAATCCATTATTCTACCTACCAGAGGGAATCAAGCAGAGACCCAGCTGTTCTGTTGGTAAACAGTTTTTAGTAGTTATAGTTCTTTGCTATTTGAGTGAAATAAATGTTTTTTATTCTCCTTCCTTTCATATATAAGCCTGTCTGCCAGCTTTCTGAAGGAGTCAAATGTGGGAAAGTGATGGGGGTCAAAGTGATTAGGATGCAGAGTTCCTTCATCTGTGCCTGGTGCACTTAAATTCAGAGACTTTCTCATACAGTCTCTGCAGAAAGCAAAACTGCAAGTGTGCTTAGAGCTAGGGACAGGCAGTCAGTTCTCCACAGAAAACGGATATGGACTGTGAACGAGTTGTGTTATTCGTCAATCCTGTACTCTGAAGTCTTCCATGCCAGCTTCTTGACACCCACCAGCCTGAAGTCACTTAGCTTTCAGCTTTCCCACATCTGCAGAGTTACACTGTAAAATCTTTCAAAATTTGGTTGACATTTCTCATTTGCTACCATTTCCTCTGCTATTCTCTGGCCTTATCCATTTTCAAACACTTTATTATCATTTCAGTGAGTTTACAGCAGACAGTGAAGGTCAAGGTATGTGTTCAATATATCGCTTGAAACTAGATTTCAGGATGCAAAGAAATTAATGAAAACACACAGTTCCTTAGATCTCCCTATTAATAGTTTTTGCAACATTGTTTGCCTCATACTGAGTCATTCTGACAATGTAGTATTTTGTAGTATTATGCATGGTATGAAGGATTTACAGTTGAGATATAGCTAAAAGACCATTATGCAAAACAATCTGTTTTTGATTGGATATGTATAAAGTATTTATTTTGAAAGAAAAGTGGAATATTGAACTCCAGAGAAAAAGAGAGGATTGGTCATTGTAAGATAAAATTCTGATAGAATTACCAAATAAAATGAACCAAGTTTTTAGTATGCCCTCATTACAATCTAAGTATCTGCATCATCCTTACTGAAATCTATTGACTTATCTTGATAATTTTGTTTTTTCTAATTTAACATGTTTTATACCAGAAGAAATGCTGTTGTATTATTAGAAAAAGAACAGTAAATAATTATAATAATCCATGGAATCTTTAACTTCCTTTTTTAACATTGTTCTGAGAATAAGTGAAATAAAATTCATTTTTATGATGTATAAAAACAAAGTATTTCCCAAAATAAAAAGTAGGGCCAAATACTAAAATTCATGTGTTTTCTTTGCCACCTTATATTTCATTTTAGAGCCAATGATATAAATATTAAATAATTGGTTCCAGTGTGTGATTTGGAAGCAAAACTTTTTGCAAGTTCAATTACATTTAAACATGAAAAAACAAATTGCTAGAAGGCATTCAGAATGCCCCAGGCTCAGACATAATGAACAAACCCTGTCTGATCTCTAGAGTATTACCTTTGGTAGAGTTTTTCTTTTGTTTGGAAACTTTCATTTTTCTTAATATTTTAAAATTACAGGTTGTCAACACATATGGTGCATCTTGTAATCTACAGCATGTAAACAGTAGGCAAAAAAATGCATGGGTTTATAAATATTAGTGAAAATAAGATAAAAGTAAAAGAAAGGGTAACTACTAGTCTTAAAAAATAACATTATAGAGCCTTAGATTCATGATAAAGGAAAGTATAAGGCAAGATGGGATCTTCGCAAAACAAAGCAGTGTAGAAAGTAAAAAAGCCAAGACAGTAAATTATAGGCTGGGGGAGAAAGTATTTGCTAAGAGACATAGGAAAAATTCAAGTTAAATGTCCCTAAAGCTTGGTTAGCTAAGGTGTCCTTCAAGCAGGTGGAGACCAGGCAGGAACCATGATAGCAGGAATTAGTCCTCAAACAATATCGAGGTATATGACTCTGTGAAATCAGTTTCAAGTAATTTGTTCACTAAAAAGGCACTACCAAGAAACTATTGTGAAAAGAGGAAGGAGATACTTGGGGTGACCAAAACTCAGCAAAGACACTTAGATGTAAGGAAGAGTATTGGAGCACTAAATAGGGGAACACAGAGTACAGGTAAGGCAATATTAAGTTTTGAGACAATATATCAAGTCTATGTCAATGACACTAATATAGAGACACTAATATAGTGAGACCTGATGGCTGTATGTTTCCTATCCAGATCAGAATTTTTTGTAACAAGCCCACAAGTACACTTCAGCTAGAAGGGCTAGGGAAGGTAGTGACTGACAAAAAGAAAAATCCATCAATCTTTACAAAGTTTATTTTCTGAGGCTTTGAATTATAATGTATTTGGATATTAGTTTAGTCCCAATTTGACAACAAATACACTAGGTTGAATTTTATGATCAGGGACTGAATATTTGACTTAGGATATTGACAAGCTCAATGGTTCTTAATCCTAACTGTGTGTTAGAACTACCAGAATCTTAAAAAAAAAAAAAAAAAAAAAATACTGACGCCTGGACCTTCTTAAATCAGATTCTCTGCAGGTAGGGCTTCAGCAGTACTATTTCTAAAGACTCCCCTGTTGATTCTAAGGTGCATCTAAGTTGAGAACCACTGGACTAAACAAACCATTAAGAGGTCATTATTTTTCCTTAGATTATGATTCAAATGATTTTTGGAAACAAATGTGACCTTGAGAAATTTTGGGAAAATTATTTAGTTCTATAAGTTCATGTTGAGCAAAGACCAAGGTTGCAAAATTCAGCAGTGAATAAAACTCTGAAAATCACTCTGCAAGTTTCAATTATTTTTTATAGTTCCTATGCATTTCTGTAACATACCCAGAAGCTACTCCCATGTCTCTTTTGCAAGTCCACTGAGGAAAAACAATACCTATTTTGCAAATTGTTTCTCTTTCTACACACTAAGCATAAAGGAGGATAGAGGATATTATGTTGACATTTTAAGGAAAAAAGATTCTCCAACCATACACTTTAAATATCTTGCTAATTGAAGCAAAAGTAGTATATTTTTTTCTCTTTCCTATATTATCTGGAAAACTACCTTGATTATGGACTCTGCAGGCGTAGGAAAAGCCTTCATCTAGAGAAGTAGAATTCATGATTTATTCACATCTGTAATGCTAATGAGTCGTCAGTCTATGAGGAAAATTCGAGTCTATCAGTTATTCCAAGGGTACTGAAAGCTTTCTTTACATCTAGCTGTTCATCTCTGTGACATTCCTGGAGGGCGTCTTTTGATAGTTGATTATTATTTGAAGTGGCAGGAGGCAGGCAACTTCAAACGAAGCAGCTTCTTCAGCCAGAACTAATAGTCCTGGGAAGATGCTTCCTATTCAAAATACACCTAAGTTTGTTGATTGTGACCACAGGAATTTGGGGGATATTATGAAACAGTGTGTATTAGGAAAAGAAGAAAAGAATGAAGTACTACAATCTCAGAAACAAGTTAATAGGAAGAATTAGTGCTATTTTCAATCAGGGAGACTTGCCAAAAATGCAGTTTATGAAGGATGTGACTAATTCTTGAATGGAATCAATGAATTCATCTCTCAAAATGTAAAATGGTAGTACCTCAGAATAGAAGTTTCTCCAAAGCAGAGGTGGATAACCTGGGTAAGAAAGTAAATAAACTAATTCGCTTCAACCCAAATGGTCTAATTTTTATTCCCTTCCATGCTGGTATTCTACATATTCTTTTATTTGACAGAAACATTTTGCTACTGAAACAGTAACAACTCTAATAATAAAAATTATAAGACCCACTAATGGAAAGGATCCAATTAGTGTTGCCACATATAACCTTAAAATGTGTATCTACAATATGTACACAAAAGTAGCTGTGTCTAACACAACCTAGCACATGATTTGTGTAGACTGCTCACCTCACACCAGGCAAACCTATCCTGCTGCGCTTTTCTGGACTCCGCCCTTCCATTCTGCTATTTATTGCCCCTTTCCTTTCTTTTCCTTGGCAGTTAACTATGAAGTGTGGTGTTAACACTCCTGCCATGACTCTGGCCCCACTGGCCACTCCTTAGTTTCCATACCCACTATGTGAGGCTAATTTCCCTTTCTCTTTGTTCTAGCTCTTTGGAATCCCTGTGTACCTTATTTTCACTTGGTTTGTGAAGATTCAAAAATACTGAAGAGGTCAAGAACACAAATAAATGAGGCTCAGAGCTAAAGGCAAAACTACTGATGATCTGATTTGCTGTGTTTCAGGCACTTACTAAAGTAGCTAGAAAAAGGCTACTATTTGCTACTGCCTTTAGGTACCTGTAGAAAAAGCAATACCAAAATATCCGCAGCAAGTCTGCAGTTGAAAGGGAAGCCAAGCATATTACAAATCTTATATCCAGAATGAAATTATTTTGTAAGAAGTCACACATCTGTGAACCACTCTTATAAGTGCATCTGGGTATACATCTGTTTGTCTTAGTTGACTCACAAAACCTGGTTTTCTGATGACCTAGCAACTCTAAAATTTAAATCCCTATAAACTCACTCAAGGGCTAGAAAAATCATCAGAGCTGGAATCCACTCCAAGCAATCATCTGCTTAAGCCCCATTCACACAAATCCACCATGGAAGCCATCAAAAAGATAGGGAATAATATCTTAAGAGCTTAAAATGGAAATTGCTTCTTGGATTTCAGCTGTAATGATCTTATTCCACCATAATCCCTTACTCTGTAATTTTGCTTTGTGTATTTTCCCTGGAGGATGTGATCAACACACATTTATTATATGTTCTTCTTATTCTTCATTTCTTTTGCAGCACTATCCTCATATCCATGATCATATACTTGCAGATATCTAGTAAATAATCATTTAGCCCTCTCTTTCACAGGCTAAACTGCCTGTTATTTTTAGAGAAACTAATCCTTTGTATTACATTATGATACTGATTGATCAGTTGTTTGACAAACCAAAAGCTCCTACAGTTTCTCAAAGTCTTTGACATGCCCATAATTTCTATCTTACTTGTGTCTCCTATCTGAACCATCCTCAGCTTTCAACTCCCTTACAGGGCACCAATCCAAAGAGAATAAATTTTTGTGAGCATTCCAAAAGAAATAATTCACTGAAAATGAAATAATTAACTCTGTTCTCTGCATTTCAACTTTCCTAGTTTCTATCGGCATTTTTAGTGAAAGTACAAGTCATGTCAGCATGCTGGCCCCTGACTCTGCTTTACTTTTACCAATTTTCCACCACCTTTATCCATGTAGTTTGATGTGCATACCTAAGTATATTAAGTTGTCCATGTGTCTGATCAACTTAATTTTGGTTCGAGTGTTTCATTATATTGTTTTATGACTGCTAGTATTTTAGTTCAAGAATTATATTTTAATTACATAAAACAAAATATATTTCTATGATCTTTAGGTATATATAACAGATAAAACATAATACTTGTTCTGTAGTCTCCATTGTTAGAGATTGTCAGCAAATTAAACATGTTAACACTAACCAGATTATGGTAACTACTCTAAACATTGAATAAAAATCTCTAAGTTTTCATGTACTTAAAACTCCATAGCAATCAGTATTTGGAAATTAATCAACTTGGATTTTTCCAAAAGCTTCATGAGAAACTCACAGGGTTTATAAGCAAACACTAGCCAAAGGTCATGTAGTATTGTCATACAAAAGAGACTAGATAGAGAAGATATTGAAGAAGTGTGCTGGGCAAAAGCAATTAATTGCACCCAAGGGAGACAACAGAAGCCAAACTGTTGGCAGAGAGGGCTGATCAAGGACCCTGGAGACAGGAAATGCTTTCCCACCAGCCTTCAAGTTTGATGGCAGAGGCCCTTCAAAATCCCGTGACTTTATTGAATTGTCATCATCCCACAAAATATGCCTACTAAACTTTTGTAAGCCTCTTTTTAAATAAAAATAAATTATGTCTGTAACTTAGTGATAAAGAGTTCTTTCTAGGACGCCTGGGTGGCTCAATTGGTTAAGCGACTATCTTCAGCTCAGGTCATGATCCCAGAGTCCTGGGATCGAGTCCCACATAGGGCTCCCAACTCCATGGGGAGGCTGCTTCTCCCTCTGACCTTCTCCCTTCTCATGCTCTCTCTCTCAAATAAATAAAGAAAATCTAAAAAAAAAAAAAAAAGAATTCTTCTCAAAAAAAAAAAAAAAAAGAGTTCTTTCTAAGCATGTGATTCTTTGCTCTGAAAACATTCTTGGGGCACCTGGGTGACTCAGTGGGTTAAAGCCTCTGCCTTCTGCTCAAGTCATGGTCCCAGGGTCCTGGGATCGAGCCCCGCATCGGGCTTTCTGCTCAGCGGGGAGCCTGTTTACTCCTCTCTCTTTGCCTGCCTCTCTGCCTACTTGTGATCTCTGTCTGTCAAATAAATAAGTAAAAACCTTTAAAAACATTCTTAATTAACAAATAAAACAAAATCATCCAGGATCTTGATGATATGTGGACCTCGAATTAAAGGGTAATGTACCACACATAGAAAAGATAGATAATACCAGTAAAAAAATCAGCATCTCTTAAAGAAATATGGTCCAGTGACGCATGCTCTTATAAATGCTAATTTGCATATCTACCAGTTGTCACCCCTTCGAAGGAATAGCCACAGCAGCAAAACCCTTCCCCTGGCATTAACACAATTACTTATTCCCTGAGGTCTCCTTTGGTTTGGAACCTCCTGATCTTAGTTCAGTACAGGAGTATAGCCAGAATTTTCTATCACAAGAGCTTTCTATTCAATTGTTCTATAATCCCCTTGTATTCCAGGTGGCACTTTACATTTTCCTGGTGAGTGTTCCAAAAGCAGTATAAGGGTAGAGAGCCTGTGTTGTATGTTTTGTATCCCTAGACGCTCGTGCTCTAGGTAGAAAGCATTTACACTCACACTTGAATGATGTGGAACAGACTTCCATTTATGTAATCTTCTTGAGTCTTACGTTATTGATATCAAGTAGCCACAAATAAGTATGGACTGGTGTTTTCCCAACATTTCCCTAAGCAAGTGAGAAATACATCAATAAAAGTAAAATGGATTTGGAAAACTAATCCATGCCCAAAGACACTGAGGATCATCTGAAGAGAATGGTATAGTTGAGTCCTAGGATAACCTGTTAAATGAAATAGCAGCAGGGAGGAAGAGATGATGCCTCAAATGCGCACACAGTTCCCAGACAGTTTGAAACATGGTATTGTCAGGAGGACAAAAACCTAGTCCCAATTACAGCCACTTTATAATATTTATTTCCTTCTTTTTTTTTTTTTTCTATTACAATACATACTTCTTCTTTTAAAAGAGCTTGGGCAAAAGTGGAGTGCCCACATCTCTTTGGAAACCTATTCCTATGTAAATGAGAGCATTTGTTTTATTCAGAGTATGACAAATCATGTCCTCTAGTAAACACTCCAAACAGCAGAGCTGTAGACTCTAAATCTCTGGGTGCCATATCAAGCACTAAAAAAGAAAAAAAAATATATATATATATATATGTGTGTGTGTGTGTGTGTGTGTGTGTATGTGTGTGTGTGTGTGTGTGTATATATATATATACATATATATATATGTGGCTGAATCATTTAAAATTAGACAGTACCAAAGCATTTGAATATATGCTGTAGGGAACAATTTTGCTTTGCATTAGGTAGCAGGATAAATACTTGTGTATCCTAATTTTGTGATTTTTCTGCCATAGTAATGACATTCTGAAAATGGGGTACTGCTTTCTTGGGAGTTAGGAGCACTGCTACATCTGCTGACCTACAGAAAATTTCTAAACCATGAAAAGCCTAGGGGGAATTCAGTGCCAGGTGGCAGCAAGTATTTCTAGTTAGTGCTCCTCTCAAATGCCTGTCACTGTAGGTGAACAGCCACAGCCACTGACAGGGATCTGGAGGGCAGCTCCAATACAGACAGTAAAAGTTGCCAGCATTCTTTTGAGAATCCCTACTGACTTTTGAATATTCAAATTGTAGTTCACAGATATAGGCAACTTGAAGGAATGGCTACCATGAATTTGTTATTGCTTTAGCAGGTTGCAATTTTAAGTTGCCCTTGTCCCAATGACATTGCTTACTATGGCTTTTTACAGACAATAAGGACTTATGTTCAGCTGCTCAGTTTCTAGCACTTTGTTGACATCTTATACAAAAGATATGGAAGTATTTTTCCTCAAGGAGATTTTAACCAAGTTATTATTTCTTAACTTTTAAAATATTTTTTATTAAGGTAAAATTCACATGAAACACAATTAACTGTTTTAAAGTACACATTTCAGTGATTCAGTAATATTCAGTGATATTCAGTAATATTCATAATGTGGTACAGCAACCAACTCTCTCTAGCTTCAAAACTATTTCACGTCGCCATTCAAATGCCCAATACTCATTAACTAATTACTCCCCAACCCCAATTCCCTGGTAACTCTTAATCTACTTTCTATCTCCACGAATTTGCTTGTACTGAATATATTATGTTTATACTTTTAGAAATCATACTATATATCTTTTGTTTTCAGCTTCTTCCACTTAGCATAATGTTTTCAAGGCTGATCCAGGTTGTAGTATGTATTAGTACTTTGTTCTTTTTATAGCTCAATAGTATTCCATTGTGTGTGTTTGTGTGTGTGTGTGTACATATGCACCACAATTTCTTTATCATCATCTACTGATAGACATTGGATTGTTTCTACCTTTTGGCTATTATGCATAATGTGACTATAAATATTAATGTGTAAGTTTCCTTGTGGACATATAATTTCTCATGGGTATACAGTTGGGTCACATGGCAATGATGTATTTAACCTCTTGAGGAACCACAAAACTGTTTTCCACAATGGCTGCACCATTTTGCATTCCTACCACCAGTGTATGAGGGTTCGTATTTATCCAGATCCTTACCAACAGTCAATACATATAAAATATTGATATGAATAACTAACCCTTATCATTTTACAACTTTGTGGCTATAAATAAAAAAAGAACTTTCAAATCAACAGCCTAACTTTGTGCTTAAGAAAGTAGAAAAAGAAGTGCAAACTAACCACAAAGGCAGCAGAAGGATAAAAATAATAAAGATTAGAGTGGAGATAAATAGAGAATGGGAAAAAGATAGAATCAACAAAACAAAGCCTGTTTCTTTGAAAAGAACAACAAATTTTACAAGCCTTGAGTCACACAGAGTAGGAAAAAAGGAAAAAAAGACACAAGTAACTAAAATCAGAAATGAAATTAGTACTGAAAGTAAAGGAATAAAAAGGATTATGTGATAATAATTCAAACAACTGTTCACCAAATTAGATAAACTAGATAAAATGGAAAAACTCCTAGAAACACACAAATCTTCAAAACTGGCTCAAGAAGAAATAGAAAATCTCAAGAGACCTATAACAAGTAAAGAAATTGAATCAGTAATCAAAAACCTCTCAATGAAGAATAGTTCAGGACCAGATGGCTTCACTGATGAGTTCTACCAAACATTTAAAAAATTAACACCATCTTACTTAAACTCTTCCAAAAAATAGAAGAGGAGACACATTTCCTAACACCTTCTAGGACGCCAGCATTACCCTGAACCAAAGCCAGACAAAGATACCACAAGAAAACTACAGACCAATATCCCTTATGAATAGGGACACAAAAACCCTCCACAAAATACTGGCAAACCAAATTCAATAGCACATTAAAAGGACTGGACTCTATGACTGATGGGATTTACCCCCAGGAATATAAGGATTGCTCAAAATAAGAAAATCAGTTAATGTAACACATCACATTAATAGCATGAAGGGAAAGAAAAAAAGTTATATGATGATCTCAATAAACACAAAAGTGCATTTGAACAAATGAAACACCCTTCATGATAAAAGCTCTAAGCAAACCAGGAATAGAAGACTTTCTTAATTCCCTTTATAGCAGGTTAGTTTTGATGTTGCTGTTGTCTTTCCTTCTGTCAATTATTGAAGACTTTAAAGACAATTTCCTTCCATTTAAATATGTAACTTATTCATCAGTTATTGCTAAAACTGTGATGTTTTAAATAAAATTTCCAATTCCAAAAGCTATAACTCCCCCAAATAATCATTATTCTTTCTCAACTGATGATACACTGGGCTTAGTTCAAAGTTTTAGGCTGGGGTCTGTTTGACTTTATGTGTGTCTTTCATTTATCTTAGACCAATGAATAACACAGTTATTGGGGCCAGTTCTCCTTAGTGAGAAATCATGGAGATTTAATATTATAAATAGAAATACATGCTGTTTCTTAAGGCCTTGACTCCAGATTAGCACATCTTCACTTCTGCTCAAAATAATTAATCAAAGGGTGTGTGTGTGTGTGGGGGGGAGTATATTGCAAGCCTAGTATCAATGGAGGAGGTAAATATACCTCACACCCTCTGTTACACTACAACATCACATGGCAACAGTGAATGGAGAACTGAGAATAATCCAATACACCAAAAGCCTGTCATAACAATAATGCAATATGGAATAAACAGCATATGGAAGGGGAGAGGGAGAAATAGGAATGAAGGGTGCTCGTAAAGAAAATGCATATGAAAAATAGGCTAATTTCTGCAACATATTATCTCAAAATCTCAATGACTTAAAAAAAGGGGGAAAAAAAAAGCTATTTCTCACTCACTCAGAATCAAGTATGAATGTTTTGATCTGCTGGCTTTTTGGGTCTCTCAACCAAGCAGTGATTTTGGTCTCCAGGCTGTTCCCATTTTCAAGTTTATGCTTCTGTCATCCATCTTGAGCCTGTAAGGGGAGAAGAAAAGAAGAAAAAGCATTTACTAAAAGCATTTTTGCCATGTAAGTGACACACCATTTTAGCCACATTCTATCAACCAGAGCAAGTCATAGGACTTCACCTATATGCAAAGGTACACATTATATAGTTAACTACATCACTACTCTAAAGGCAGCAGAACCACTGGTAATCCACTAGATCTTTGGCTTGGAAGAATGGAATGCAGATTTTTGATTAAGAATCCCTGACATTCCCAAAGTTAATGTAGAATAGAAGCAACTAAACTCCGTTTTGCTTTTATAAGAAAAACAGTGTGAGTTATTTTAAGTCAAACTACAGTGATTTCTAGATGAAAAAGTGAGGGCCATAATAATCACTAGCATCTACTTAATACTTTTGTTTTACTATTAACACATATTATTTATCTTTATCCCAAATTTTGTATATTTTTGATTAGTATAATACCAAGAGCAACCACTATCAATAAATTTACAAAGACATACACTCAAACACACTATAAATAAGTCATAATGGAATCCTAAAACATGTTTTAGTAGCTTACAGGAAGATGATATAAAATAAATTTACAAAATTTATTTTTGTAAAAAGGGACAAAACAGGTACCTTATTTAAAATGTACAAATGTACAAAAATGTATAAAAATACAGAAATGTAAGGAAAAAAGTACAAAAACAGAATAGAAAGCTAGCAATTAATAAAATATCAGACTTAAGTGCTAACATAACAATAATTTTCTTAAATCTAAGTGGTCTAAATATACCAATCTAAAGAAAAGGATTAGCAGATTGGACAAAAACATAATCTATGTGTCTTACAAGAAACTCACTTCAAATTACAGGACAAAAATAGGTTAAGTAAAATTATGGAAAAATCTGTACCATACAAATGTTAAGCAAACAAGCAGGAGTGAATGGCTATATTAAATGAAGACTACAAAGTGAATTATTGGACACAATGATGGACATTGCATAATGATTAAAGGTAAAATCATTGCATAATGATACACAACTCTAAATGTGTACCAGCCAAACATCAGAGCCTCAAAATACATGAAGCCACAATGCTGAAGGTGAAAATAGAAATAGACAAATCCACAATTATCATTTGGATCTTAAACACACCACTAGGGAACAGTCACTCAGGATTTGGGTTCATTCTAACTTCTTGCTTTGCCATTCTCTAGAGAATTGCCCTAGGTTAGGAAAATCTAGGTTACTAATCCATTCATATTTTAGAGTTAGAGAGAAAAATGATACTAAGTCCAGGGAAAGTTATTTTATGTATGAATGTACTTAAGCTAGTCAAAACATTTCACACATCACTCTAATTTCCTACAAGTTTGACATTGATCTCATAACCATAACTGGCCAAATGGGAACTATAACCTCTAACTGGATGCCCTATACCCAGAAACAAGGAAAGAAAAATTATTGGCTAGTTTATGAAGAATTGTGACATAGGAGACAAACGTGGGTACACAAAAGTCATAAATTTAAAGTAAGAATTTTATGGTTAGGACAAATAGAAAAATAAATGGGAAGGTCATAGACTTAAAACAACCAAATCATATGTTCACACCAACTAAAAAAGCAAGATTACTAGAGTGGTTAAAAAAAATAACTAAACAAAACCTGTAAAAAGCATACTTGAACTATAAGAATGTAGATAGTTTAAAGAAATATAAACTCTATCTTTATCTGGAGGCATAGCTGGCCATATGTAAAAATTTAATGATCTCTTACATTAAAATGAGTGCATTTCATGTGCTTTGCTCTCTGTTGGTCGGAAAATGTTATAGTCACCATGTCTGGGTTGCTCAAAATCTGCATATTCCAAAGAAAGTCCTATATATTTTCAGGCTTGACCCTCAGCCCACTCTTGGAAGATAACTTTTGAGCTCCTGAATATTCTGCCTGACGTGAGAGTTTTGTATCCCTAAAACCTTTCATCTGGTAGTATTTAAAATGAATGTCTGTTTGTATATGCTTGAAACTTCGGGTCATGCTTCACCATTTTGACCAAATAAGTTTATTTAACAATTTGATTTATGGTGGATTTGTGTTTTTGTTCTGGGGTTGAAGAATGAGATAGTTAGAGCCTGAGGACTGAGGTCTATCATACAGGCGCTACATGCCTATATGACTAAACCCCCAAAATGACCCTGGACAGCAAGACATGGTTAAGCTTCTCTGGTTGTCAACACCTTGCCAGTGTTGTCAGACGTTGTTGCTGGGAGAATAAAGTGCAAAGTGCATCTCCACATGGTTCTCCTGGTGGGAGCAGACACCTAGAAGCTTGTATCTGTTTCTCCTGGAATGTGACCATGTGTTTTTTTCCCTTTGAGGACTTTGATTTGTATCCTGTACAGTAATAAGCTGTAAGCATGAATATAATGATGTTTTCTGAGTATTTTCTGTCCTTCACATATACCATCAAGATTGTGGTTCAACTTTTCAATAAAAAGGTGAAAAAGGGTGAAAAGATAGAATGAAGAAAAGAAGTAAATGGTTTTAAAAGAAGATGTTAGAGAATTGAGAAGAAAAGACTCAACTATAGAGAGCAAATTGCTTGTTACCAGAGGAGAGATGGGTGGGGGGATTGCTGAAATAGGTGATGGGGGGTAAGGAGTGCACTTGTAGTGAGGAATACCAGATGTTTTTAGAAGGGTGGAATGACTATATTGTATACCTAAAAATATTTATACTGTATGTTGACTAACTGGAATTTAAATAAAAATTTTGAAAAAAGAGAAGTTATTTATTTATTTATTTATTTATGTCCTTAAAGCATCTTTAAAGCAAGGTAAAATTTAAAATCTATGTGGTCCATAGTTCTAATAGGTCTTTGCAAAAGCTTTATGACAAGAACAGGTGTGAGCCATGTACCAAAGTAATTTAGAAAGGAATAAATGATTTCTAAAGGAGAAAAATAATAATAGTCGTGATTAAAGAGATTGATTTAGAGTTTCTTTGAATATTAGCCTTTATTTCTAGAAAGCTTGCTTGTTCTTACTAAAACAGAATAAAAGTCTACTTAGTTTTCAAAAATACCAGCTGTAAGTATATGTATCTTTGTCATCTCATGTTTAGTCTTTAGCTAATGAATTAGAACAATCCATTCACCAAGTATTCACTAAGTATCACTTAGGTTGTTATTTTGTCATGTCATTAAGTGTGCTCAACTTAGTGCACTCAGTTGAAGCATGGAGGGAAAAATAAGGTATGACTTCTGCCTTCAGGATTCACTATTTGGACAAATAGACATACAGATACATAGGTCTATAGCTGAAATATTGGGAACTTCAGTGACACAAAGAAGCAGCATCCACTTCTACCAAGAAATCAGAAAGGAAGTTACTAGAAAAACAGGTGATGATGCATGCACATTGGTTCTATTTGTCTCTTGATAATGTATAGGTAAGCCACTAGGAATCCTAGGAATGAGACCCATTCATTATCAACAAAGAAATCATACTAAATTCAGTGGTCTCCTACAGCATCTTTCTGGTATAAATTTATGGTGTTTAGAATGATGGCAACTTAGATAATAAAGAGGATAAAATTAACAAATAGAAGTGATGCACAAATGTATATATCAGTGTACATTTCAACAACTTTCTCCCTTCATGCTGGTTTAAGAGTCATAAGGAACAAAAATATTATTACACAAAGTGAATCCAAATACTAACATAGTTGTTTACAAAACCTAATATGGGTATATGGTTTCCAGAAGGTCAGAGTAAACAAAAAACAAAAAACATTAAAAAGGTGGTGGGTATTATAGAGGGCATGGATTACATGGAGCACTGGGTGTGGTAAAAAAATAATGAATACTGTTTTTCTGAAAATAAATAAATCAATTTAATAAAAATACAAACAAACAAAAACTTTTCAATATCATCACATTATTTTACCATACTCTAGAATTGTTCTAGGTAGAGAGAACATAAAATTAAACAAAATAGATATGGTTCCTCTCTTCACAAAATCACACATAATGGAGGAAGCAGAAAACTTAAAAAGCAATTATAATACATTATGTATTATTGCATTAGAAGTGCCCTGACCTCCACAGACTGGGATAATTACAATATTACTAAAATATGTAGCAGTAAAATAAAGCAATTATCAAAACTAAGATAAATAGGACATAAATCCCTAGGAAATTCTTCAGAAGACTAAACACTAAAACCAGGGCTCATTCTATGATTATATTCAATTTTTCATCTCTTCCATATGCTTTATATATATTTTAAAGCAGGAAGGTCAATGAGACGTCCCTCGAGAGCACCAGCTAAGCTCTATTTGTACATATCATCAGAGAGGCAATGCTGTCATGCAGATGGCACCCTGGTCTGGGCAGCTTGAGGAAAGTGCCTTTGTGTTCCTAATTAACTAGTGAACAACTGTGCCAATTGCTTTGATACATTCAAAACCTTCTGTTCTCAGACTTTTGATTAGCTGTTTATTCAGGAGCAATACCTGCCTGCTTTATTGGCCCCAGCACACCACTTTTAAAGGGCAGAGCTGTAGTGAGATTGACAAGGATTCCTCAGTTCCAAGAAAGAAGATCATCAGGAAGCACTAACCATATTCAGGTAGTCTACTTTAGATCTCACTGACGAAAGGATAAAGTCTATGACTATAGAGTGCAAATGTTTTCTGGCAGTAACTCAATATATCTAGCTCATAGTTCGGTAATGAGCTGCCATGCCAACTCCTTTGATTCTGGGAGTTCCCAAATTGGCAGCAGTGTTTAAAGAAGCAAGGTTTCCAGGATCTTAACTCAACTCTTGAAAAGATGAGTAATAAATTAGATGCTGACAGAGAGAGTAAATTAGAACATCAAATGATACTAGATTAATAAATGTTAAAGAGTATGCCAAATTATATTTAGCATACAAAAGGAAAGATAAATATTAATAAAGCCCAGAGTCCCAGACCACTTTTGTGCATATAAATGTGTGAAATGTAATGGGAGGGACAAATGTTAACTTTTTAAAAATTTTCTTGACAGAATGTAATGTGGACAGTTTTGAGGCCATGTGATAAATGGCCTTTCTCATTTATGGGTCCAAATATTTTAATGACATTTTTCAAAATTAAAAATTACAAATCCTCAAGTATATATTGGAAAGGCTCTTTGTATATTAGAGAGCTGAAGTTCTACATCAGGACTAATTGTTATGATGAAGAAGGAAAGAAGTGATAACAATGTCTAATCCTAAAACAGATTTGAAAAGTAGTCAATGTGATTCTTCTTAATAAAGAAGAACGTGAAATCAAAATATCTCAACCGTGTCACTATTGACATTTGGATTGGACAGTTTGTTGTGGGAAATGGTCCTGTGCACTGGAAGATGTTTAGCAGCATCCCCAGAATCTTCTCACTAGATATTAGTAGTACTCACCCTCATTTGACAACAAAGAATGTCTCTAGACATTTCAAACTGTCACCCGGACAAATTTGCTTAAGAACTACTGGTTTCAGTTAGAGACAAAGGACTTGTAGTCTGCTGTATAAGATGGTACAGAATTGTCTCTGCCTGCTTCTGCCCTCTAAGTACAACTACAAACTTTTTAAAAAAGAAGCAGTAACTGAAGGAGAAGTAGGAAATCTAAAAAAAGGAAGGGAAACTTCAGGGATCCCAGGACTGGAGGAACAACATAACAACATGACACATAAAATTTCATCCAACAGAAGAAAACAATCCAAGTCCGAGCTTTTCACCCCCTGACCAAAGAACTGAAGGTAGGTATTGTAAACTCTTTCTTGCCAGGATCCAGTGAGGGTCAGAGCATCAACACAAGGCTATTCCTATAGAACTGGCAAGGAGGATCACTGATTCCTTCATCTGCCATACTGAAAATAAGACAGCAGGGAAACAGCCTCATATGTATTAGGCTTGAGGCTCCCCTCATCCCACTTACTTTGTGACACAACGTGGCAAGGGGACAGACGGACACCACTTCCTGGTGCTTACCAACCTCCTTGCTCATTATTAGAATGGAGGGGATAGCAAATATAATCTGTGAATTTAAGGACAGAGGAAGGAAATTTGCCTAATCTGAACAACAGAGAGAAAAATAGACTGAAAAAATTCTAAAAACAAACAAACAAACAAACAAGCAAACAAAATAGAGCCTCAGGGATCAGTGGAAGAATATTAAAAGATGAAACATGAGGGGTGCCTGGGTCATGCAGTTGATTCAGTGCCGACTTTTGGTTTTGGCTCAGGTCCTGATCTTAGGGTTGTGAGATTGAGGCCCACATAGGGTTCCATGCTCAGGATGGAGACTGCTTAGGAGTCTCTCTCCCTCTCCATCTCTGTCTCCCTCTGCCCCTCCCCACTGTGTGTGGTCTCTGTCCTTCTCTGTCCCTCTCCATCTTAAAAAATAATAAAATAAATAAAACTTAAAAAAAACAAACAAAAAAAACAAACAAAAAACAAACAAAACAAAACAAAACAAAAAAGATGCAACTTGAGTATCACTGGGAGTCCAGAATAAGAGGAGGAAAAGTATGGTGCTGAAAAAGGATTCAAATAAATTATGGCTGAAACCTCCTAAATTTGTTGAAAGACATAAATCCATATATTCAAGAAACTGAGCAAACTCCAAGAGGGTAAGGTCAAAGAAATCTACACCAAGATACATCATAATTAAACTTGGAAAAGCTAAAGAAAACAACAATAAAATCTTGAAAGAAGCCAGATAAAATAATACATTATTTATATGGAATTGTATTAAAATAATAAAACACTTCTCATTGAAAACCAAAAAGACCATGGTGCTGGGTGGCTCAATTGGTTAAGTATCTGACGCTTGATTTTGGCTCAGATCATGATCTCAGTGTCCTGAAATAGAGCCCTGAATCAGACTCTGTATTCAGCATGGAGTCTGCTTGAGATCCTCTTTCTCTGCCCTTCCCTGGCACTCTCTTCTCTCTCAAATAAATATATAAACCTCAAAAACAAAACAAAACAAAACAAAACAAAAAACAGACTAGACTTCTGAGGAAGGGGGCAGAATAGAAGGATCTTAAGCTTACCTCATCCTATAGATACACCTAGATAATACCCACATCAGTGTAAATAAACCAGAAAATGACCCAAAGTCCTGCAGAGCAGGATCCCCATAGCTAACCATAGGGAAGAGTCCACATCAAAGAGGGTAGGAAAGGCAGAAATGCCATTGGGAACCAAACGGCCCTTCAAGACTGTTCATGGGAAGAGGGATCAACACAAGTATAGAGAGGGGAGAGGAGCAGATCACATACAGGGTACACTAGATACTCTGCTTTAAAAACCAGAGGGATTAACTTTCCATGTTCTTATAATTAGTAAGGCTTAACATATGTAACTTTAAGAATCTGCAGGCTTAGCTCTGGCAAACTGAATGCCCACCCCTAAACAGACAGAAAGGAAACCACTGAGTCCCAGTGGTAACTCAGTTCCTGTCCACTGAGATACAGCATAGAGGCAGCAGTTTGAGAAACACCTGGAGGATGCAGGAAGGAGATTTATTTACTAATTTCAGAATGTCTGCTGGAGGAGCAGGGATCTTTAGGAAACTATTCAAAGAACAAAAAGTTGGCAGCCAGGCTTTCTCCACTCCCCAGAATAGATACATAGACACTCTCTACCTAGATTGCTAACACCACATACCCTGCCCCCCAAGCTGTCCTGTCGACCCACCCTATCCAGTTTGGCTTCAGTCAGAGGCCATTCAAAGTATTGCTACAAGCATGGCATTGTGCAAGCAGCCCCAGCAGGACCAGTACTGCTTCACAGTGTATCTTGTTCCAGGAAGAGGGGAAGATAATTACCCTTACTAGTTTGACTATGACTATAGCAGCTGGCTGAGGGAAGACATCTAATCTGGCTGCAAGTCATAGCCAACAACGAAAGCATCTCAGGGGATAACACACGGAGAGTGACCTGCAGTTCAGTGCAACTACAGCTCTGGAAAAAGGGTGGTCTGACCCAACTCAGATCCAGTGTGGACCTACACGACCTCATTAACAATACATGGACCAAACCCTGTCCACAATTGGCAATGAGAGCTATTGTGAACAAATGGACTAAAGCAAATGCAGCTCAGCAACAACAGTAGGGCACATACAACATACACACAAGATACCCTTGAAGTGCCAGGTGCAGATGAACAGGGGACATTGCACTGCAGGGCACCACAGAACCACTTCTTCTTAAGACCACTACTTCCAAGAGAAGGAGACACACAGAAACAGACAGAGAGTTAGACAGAATGAGGATATGGAGGGATATGCTACATATGAAAGAAAAAGAAAAAAATCATGAAAGATAGGTAAATGAAATGGAGATAAGTAATATGCCTGATAGAGAATTTAAAAGTAATGGTCATAAAGATAAGCAGTGGACTTGGGAAAAGAAGTGGAAGATTTCAGTGAGACTCTCAACAAAGAGAGAGAAAATATATAAAAGAACCAATCATAAATAAAGAACTCAATAGCTGTAATTAAATAGACACTAGAGGGAATAGATACTAAGCTAGAAGAAAGAGAAAAAATGGATTAGTGACCTACAATGCAGAGTAGTGGAAAGCAATCAAGCTGAACAGAATATATATATAGAAAAAAATAATAAAAAATGATACATTCAGGGAACTAGTGACTATCAAGCATAATAACATTATCTTCATAGACATCCCAGAAGAGAAGAGAAAAAAAGGGGCAAGGAAAGTCTATTTGAAGAAATAGTAGCAGAAAACTTCCCAAGTCTGGAGAGGGAAACAGAAGACCAGATAGAGGCAGCACAGGGAGCCCTCAACAAAATCAACCCAAGGAAAATAATCCTAAAATTTGTATGGAAACACCAAAGACTCTGAACAACCAAAGCAGTCTTGAAAAAGAAAAAAACAGAAGGCATCACATTTCCAGATTTCAGGACATGTTACAGAGCTGTAGTAATCAAAACAGTATGGTACTGGCACAAAAGTAGACAAATAGATCAGTGGAACAGAAATAAATCCTCAAGTATATAGTCAAGTAATCTATGATGAAGGAGGCAAAAATATACAATAGGAAAAAAATATCTTCAATAAGTGGTGTTGAATAAACTGGATAGTTACATGCAAAATAATGAAACTAGACCACTTTCTTAGACCATACACAAAAATAAACTCAAAATAGGTTCAAGATGTAAATGTGAGATCTGAACTCATGAAAATTTTAAGAGAGCACTGCAGGGAATTTCTCTGACATAAGCCAAAGCAAAATTTTTCTGGATAGGTCTCCTGAGGCGAGGGGAGTAAAAGCAAATCTAAACTGCCGGGACCACGTTCAAATAGAATGCTTCTGAACAGCAAAGGAAACAATCAGAAAAACAAAATGACAAGCTACTGAATGGAAGATGATATTTGAAATTTGCAAATTATATAGTTAGTAGTTAGTATCCAAAACATATACTTTATTTCATTCAATACACAAACTCCCCAAAATAATCCAATTAAAAATGGGAAGAATACATGAAGAGACATATCTCCAAAGAAGGCATACAGATGGTCAACAGGCACATGAAGAGATTGGTCACATCATCATCAGGGAAATGTAAATCAAAAACACAATAAAAGGTCACCTCACACCTCTCAGAATGGCTAAAGTCAAAAACACAAAAAACAACAAATGTTGGAGAGAACATGGAGAAAGAAGGGCCCATGAGCACTGTTGTTGGGGATGCAAACTGGTATAGCCACTGTGGAAGACAGTATGGAATTTCCTCAAAAAATTAAAAATACAGGGGCACCTAGGTGGCTCAGTCAGTTAAGCATCTGCCTTCTGCTCAGATCATGATCCCAGGGTCCTAGGATTGAGCCCACATCAAGCCCTGCATTGGGATCCTTTCTCAGGGGGAGCCTGCTTTTCCCTCTCTCTGTAGCTCTCTCTCTGTGTCAAATAAATAAATAAATAAAATCTTAAAAAAATACAATACCAGTATTATGCTTAGCAAAATATACAATTGAAGAAAGACAAATATCATATGATCTCCGTGATATGAGGAAGTGGAGATGCAATGTGGGGGGTTTTGGGGGTAGGAAGGGAGGGAGACAAATCATAAGAGACTCTTAATCTCACAAAACAAACTGAGGGTTGCCTGGGGGAGGGAAAAGGTTGTAGGGTTATGGACATTGGGGAGGGCATGTGCTATGGTGAGTGCTGTGAAGTGTGTAAACTTGGCAATTCACAGGCCTGTACCCCTAGGGCTAATAATACATTATATGTTTATAAAAAATTACAAAAACACAATACCATATGATCCAGTAATTTTACTACTACTTAGTAGTAATAAATATTATTGCTATTTACTCAAAGAACACGAAAACACTAATTGGAAAGGATATATACACCCCTGTGTTTATTATAGCATTATTTACAATAACTAGAACATGGAAGCAATTCAGGTGTCCATCTGTAGATGAAGGGATAAAGAAGATAATGAAATACTGCCCTTTTTCAATCACAGGAGTGGATCTAGAGGGTATAATGCTAAGTGAAATAAGTCAGAGAAAGATAAATAGCATGATTTCATTCATATGTGGAATTTAAGAAACAAAACAAACAGAGAAGAATTAAAAAACAGATTCTTAAATATTATAGAGAACTGTGGTTACCAGAGGAAAGATGGGTGGGGGCAAGAGTGAAACAAGTTAAGGAAATAAAGGGTCCTTTATTATGATGACCTCTGAGTAATATATAGAACAGTCACTATATTGTACACCCAAAACTTATAGAACACTGTATATTAATTATAATGGAATTAAGAGAAAACAAATAAAACAAAAAAACATGGAGACCATAAGTTTGTGTCATAACAATTTTCAAAGGCTTAAAGAACTATGAACAGTTAATTCTATATTTGGGAATGTTATATTTGGGAACAAAACAAACAGAGAAGAATTAAAAAACAGACTCTTAAATATTATAGAGAACTGTGGTTACCATAGGAAAGATGGGTGGGGGCATGGGTGAAACAGGTAAAGGGAATAGAGAGTCACTTATCATGATGACCTCTGAGTAATATATAGAACTGTTGAATCACTATATTGTACACCCAAAACTAAAAGAACATTGTATATTAGTTATAATGGAATTAAGAGAAAACAAAACAAACAAAAAACATGGAGACCATAAATTTGTGTCATAACAATTTTCAAGTGCTTAAAGAACTACGAATAATTAATTCTATATTTGGGAATGTTATATTTGCACAATTCTATATTTGGGAAATATATTCTGGCATTATGAGAAATAGGGATGAAATAAAAAACTTTCAGAAGAAAAAAAGAAATTATTACTAGTATATATACCCTATAAAAAAGTTTGTTATTAGGCACCAGGGTGGCTCAGTGGGTTAAAGTCTCTGCTTTCGGCTCAGGTCATGATCCCAAGGTCCTGGGATCGAGCCCCACATGGGGCTCTCTGCTCAGCAGGGAGCCTGCTTCCTCCTCTCTCTCTGCCTGCCTCTCTGCCTACTTGTGATCTCTGTCTGTCAAATAAATAAATAAAATCTTTAAAAAAAAAAGTTTGTTATTTCCACAGAAAGGAAATGATAAAATGATGAGATAATCTTAAAGCACCAGGAAAAAAAGGAAGGAACAACAGAAAGAGAGGGAAATGGTCAATAAAATAAATTACAGGTACAGTATGTAATGAAACATAGAATGGTGGAGGTGTTATTTTGAAGTCATCGCATAGTCTAAATTTAGAGGGTGAGATTATATTTGAAAACTAGAAATCTCTCTCTGTAGATGCTCTAAGAGATATCCTAATATTTTCAGAATGGAGCTTCGTTATTTGCCTTCCATTAAACACCAAAACAAAAAGAGAAGATTTGATTTCTTGTTTCTCAGAAGGAACTGAATGAGCCAAAGTCTAAGCAGCTGAAGACTCCACTATAACTCCAAAGCATTACCCGTTAACTGAACAACTGGAAAGACATTTGTAGACAGCACAGTTTGGTGCAGAATAAATAGGGAAATGAAGTACATAAGTTGACAATTGTTTCAAGAATAATATAATAATAATTATAATGAGCTACATATTCAACTTTCAGGGATTTTGTAATTGTCTTCATTCCTTAAAAAAAAAAGTATTTTATATCTGAGTCAATCTTGGCTCCTCAAACCCTCTTCTACATTCTGACTATATTACATGAGTACATGTATACTCATGTCATGTTCCTTTGGCTTAGTTCAGTCGGTGGGAACCACTGATGGGAATTTATGTGGGAGGGGAAAGAAACTAGGGAAATCATTTCTCCCTCTTGGCCTTAGATGATTTCTTCAGCAGATCCTGCCCCGGTGTCTCCTCTTGGCTGTAGCTCCCTCTGTGTACTTTTCATGCAATTAGCTTACTTTGGGTGACTTTAGAAACTTGGCCCCCTTTTATTGCCCTTGAGCCTAAGATAGTAGTGGTTTCCTGCTGTTGTTACTCTATCCTGTTTGACTCACAGATACTCTTTCACCTGTGAAACTAATTCTTCAATAGAATTCTCTATGTTGTAAACAAAATGTTTTTTGTTTTCCTAGTTAGACTGACAGATATACCTAAAAATCATGAATTAGCAGAATAACACTAGAGGTCATTTACTTCAATTCAACTCTCTAAGTTGTAACACATAATTATTATTTTGTTGTTGTTGTTCTTTTGACATACATAAGTGAAAACTAAAATGGTTAAGAATTTTTTGGAGTAAAAGAAAAAAACTTCAACAAACCCAAAAGAGATCTTTTGTTATCATGAATTGATTTGTTATGATGATTATAACTAAAAGGCATAATGGCTACTTTTCATACCATTCATTATCTGAAAGAGTAATTAAAGCGCTATATTTTCAAAATATTTCTAAATGAATTATTTTGAAACTATGACTAAGTAAACTAAATATGAAAAGAGAGATTTTGAGGGCATGAGCTACCTAAGTTTGACTATATAAAATCTGGGGCTCCACATGGTACTGGGAAAGAGAGAAACTGACAGAAGTAGTAGCAAGATTGCCAACATGAAATTTAGTGTAATAAGGTCATTTGTAGACATGGATTTGTGAAAAGATCTCAGTGAATGAAAGAAATACATTTAGGAAAAATAAGAAACTACAACAGGCTACAAAAATTGCTTTAAAAACAAGCATTCAAAATGCTCCCAAGATGACTTCTACCTCATGAAAAATTATCAGGATAGCTTTATACTTTTATGACTATTCATCTCTATATTCCAGTCTTTGGGATCTATAGGAAAGGAAAGAGCAAAGGTAATGGAGGAACAGGTGAAATTCCTTTGGTCAATTCTTTTCCTGTTTTTCTTTTCCTCCCATTTTCTTGGGGACTTCTAGTTCCCCGATATTGCTCCTCTTATCCTCCTTGCCTTGTGTTGCAATCTTTTGTATTTAGTTTTTATTTTGCATTTACAAAACATTCATTTGGTTTGAGCCTCCTATTCTTGAAAAACCTCAAACCCCTTCCTTGAACATGCATTCTCATACAGCTTCCAGCTGCTTCCTCTCAAGCAAATTTTATTGAAGACATTTGTTTCAATTAATTTCTCCATTTGCTTACCTTCTATTTCCTCTACAACCCACTGTAGTCTAAATTCTTTCCCTGTCACTAGTATTAAACTGTACATGGAAGATGACGGTATCTCTTGGTTACAAAATTCATGGAGCACTGGAATGTCCTTACCTTACTCAAACATTTGGAAGTATTTGGTGTCATTGAGCCAACTCTATTTCCTGAAGTGCTTTTGCTTTTGGTTTCCATGATATATTTCCATTTCTTCTTAGATTTCCTTTTTTTTTTTTCCCCAAAGATTTATTTATTTATTTATTTGATAGAGAGAGAGAGATCACAAGGAGGCAGAGAGGCAGGCAGAGAGAGAAGGGGCAGCAAGCAGACTCCCCACTCAGCAGAGAGCTCGATGCGGGGCTTGATCCCAGGACCCTGAGATCATGACCTGAGCTGAAGGCAGAGACTTAACCTACTGAGCCACCCAGGCACCCCTCTTCTTAGATTTCTTTAAGAGATTTTTTACTTCTGTCTTATTGTTCGTTCACAAACTAGCCCCAGAACACAGAGGGCACAGAGAAACCAAAGAAAGAGGCAGACACACCAGTCTGGCAGATGGCAGATTTAAAAAGCCAGGGAATTCACTTAGGAGGCTTTTCTTCCACAGCTGCAAGATAAGTAGACCTCTGCTCCATCCACCAGAGTCTTAAAAGGGCCTTACCTGGGTTCAGACATACACACTGTCCAAATAGCCTCAACAGTACATTACCATTTCAAGGTTGTGTCTTTGGGGCAGTGTGTAGCATGGGGAAGACAAACAGACCATATATTTTGAAGATCAGGAATAGGGTGAGGAACCTCTGTGAGGTCTATCTCACAGGTCAAGCTGAGACCATGTCCTCTGGATAACCTCCAACACCTCTAATTGCTAATGTTACTTCCAGTTCAATGTAAGATTTTTTTTTTCACTTTTTCTCGGTACTTTACCCAGTTATTATCTACTGACTGCTGAGTTGTTATCTACACACTAATTCATCTCCTGCATGATCCTTATCACACACAAAACTTTTTACCAACTTTGTTCCTTATTTTATGTCACCTTCTTATGTTGCTATAAAAATTACATAAATTCAACTTCTTAAACTGAAACCCATAAATAATAATTGACTCTTATTTCTCCTTCTCTCTTCAATTATCAAGTTTCCTGTTTCAAAGTGGATATCCCAGAAACAGGATTCTCCATTCTTTCTAATCTATCATTCTAGCTTGAGACATCATTATCTTTTGACCTGAGTTTTAGCAAACCTCTCTGCACCCAACCACCTTTATCCAGCTTTGCTCTCCTCTTATTTTTTTTCTACACCCTGCAGAGTCAGAACACTCCCCCAAACATGAATATGATTTAATTTACAAGCCATATTTAGTTATACCTTGATTCTAAGTCTTTTCATTCCTGAGTTGTTGTTTCATGAATGCATTTCAGATAGGTCAAGGATTACTCTACTTATTTGTATATTTGTACAAATACCATAAATACATATATAAACATATATTCAGAGATTAAATGTATTTGAGAACATTTATTTATTTATTTATTTATTTATTTAAATAAACATATAATGTATTTTTATCCCCAGGGGTACAGGTCTGTGAATCACCAGGTTTACACATTTCACAGTACTCACCATACCACATACCCTCCCCAATGTCCATAACCCCACGCCCCCTCTTAAACCCCTCCCCCCAGCAACCCTCAGCCTGTTTTGTGAGACTGAGTCTTTTATGATTTGTCTCTTTCCTGGTCCCATCTTGTTTCATTTATTCTTTTCCTACCCTTCAAACCCCCCACATTGCATCTCCACTTCCTCATATCAGGGAGATCATATGATAGTTGTCTTTCTCCAATTGACTTATTTTGCTAAGCATAATACCCTCTAGTTCCATCCACATCATTGCAAATGGCAAGATTTCCTTTCTTTTGATGGCTGCATAGTATTCCATTGTATATATACCACATCTTCTTTATCCATTCATCTGTTGATGGACATCTAGGTTCTTTCCAATTTAGCCATTCTGACTGGTGTGAGGTGGTGTTTTAAAAAGTCCTGATTTTGTGCTCCATTGCTCCACTGCTTGCTGGGAGCTGGCCCCTGACCCCACGGTATCTTCCTGTCGCTTTGGATTCACTTTTCCACCGGCCCTAACTTTCAGAAAATGGTTGATTTTCTCTTTCTAGGATTGTTGCTCTTCTTTTTTTCAATCTCCTGTTGGATTTGTAGGTGTTTGCAATGGTTCGATAAACTATCTAGCTGACCTCCTGCTACCTGATGTAGTCTCAGCCTGTTACTTCTCTGCCATCTTGACTCCTCTCTCTGATAACATTTATATTTTGCATAAACAAAAAAACCTCATGACTAAAAAAAACTTAAGCCATATTAACATTAAGAAGTGTGGACTACAGATGGCCAATAGACATGAAAAAGTGCTCCACATCACTCATCATCAGGGAAATACAAATCAAAACCACAATGAGATACCACCCCACACCAGTGAGAATGGCTAAAATTAACAAGTCAGGAAATGACAGATGCTGGCGAGGATGAGGAGAGAACCCTCCTACACTGTTGGTAGGAATGCAAGCTGGTGCACCTACTCTGGAAAACAACATGGAGGTTCCTCAAAAAGCTGAAAATAGAGCTACCCTATGACTCAGCAATTGCACTACTGGGCATATACTCTAAAGATACAAACGTGGTGCTCCGAAGGGGCACATGCACCTGAATGTTTATAGCAGCAATGTCCACAATAGCCAAACTATGGAAAGAACCTAGATGTCCATCAACAGATGAATGGATAAAGAAGATGTGGTATATATATAATGGAATACTATGCAGCCATCAAAAGAAAGGAAATCTTGCCATTTGCAATGATGTGGATGGAACTAGAGGGTATTATGCTTAGCAAAATAAGTCAATTGGAGAAAGACAACTATCATATGATCTCCCTGATATGAGGAAGTGGAGATGCAATGTGGGGGGTTTGAAGGGTAGGAAAAGAATAAATGAAACAAGATGGGATCAGGAAGGAGACAAACCATAAAATACTTAGTCTCACAAAACAGGCTGAGGGTTGCTGGGGGGAGGGATTTAGGAGGGGGAGTGGGGTTATGGACATTGGGGAGGGTATGTGGTATGGTGAGTGCTGTGAAGTGTGTAAACCTGGTGATTCACAGACCTGTACCCCTGGGGCCAATAATACACTCTATGTTTATTTTAAAAATTAATTAATTAAAAAGAGAAAAACTACACTTCTAATAGGAAAATGCATATCCAAAGAGCTTTCCTTGAAACATTGTTTATATCCGCAAAATACTGGAAACCCTCTGAATGCCCAGTATCTTGGTAAGCAACTGGATAAACTTCAGTACTTCCACCCAATGGAGTCCTATACACTTGTAAAAAGAATGAAGAAAATTTTTCTACACCACTGGGAAAAAAAAAAAAAAAGAAGTGTGGACTAAAGAAAACATAATTTTAAGTATAAAATGTAATTATCAATGCTTTTTCTATTCCTTAAAACAAGTCATGGGAGTAATACTTCCAGAAATGTTTTGAATCTAAGATGGTTTTGTAAAACGCTGTCATTCTCCATTTATTCAGACCATTTGATTTCTCCTTCTCTCCCAAAAATATCCTACACAAAAATTCCCCCAAATCTTTTCCTATTTACTAAAATTTAGCCTAATCAAGCCCAACCAGCTGAGCATCTTCTTTTGGAACACAAGTTAAAGGGAGAGCAGGTGTCACCAAAAGTAACTCAAGCCAGTGAGAACCAAAGCCAACAGCTCATGCTGACATGGATATCCCAGCCTGTTGATAGAGTGGGCAACGGTGGAGAGAGCAGTAGAGCTACCCCTTTAATGATTCAGGAAGGTGTTTTCTTATTTCTTCAGCCCTGCTTCTCAGTTCTGTGTTCCATATCTAAGTGATTCCCATCCTATGGTTCTTCTATGTCATGTCCTAAGACTCTCTAGTTGATTTCACCTTTTTACAAATAAATCATTTGGTGGATCCTAGTGCATGGTCTTTGAATTACATTTTTTTGCCTCACAAATGTACTTGCCTTTCTCTATTCTGATTATTATTTAAAAATATTTTGCAGTACCTGAGTCAAACATTTTTGCCTAAGCCTTTTTTTTTTTTTTTTGTCCTAGTAAAATACTGTTTACCCAATATATAGCACCCTTCCTGTCCTCCTTATATGGTTTCATCTAGGCTGTGACTTGGTGTGCCAATGCTTTGCTCCCATCTTGCAGACAAGTTAAAAAAAGATATATTTCTTTTTCATATCCTGATATCAAGGTCTATATGATAGAGTGGACCACTTAAGACTACAGTGATTGATTTACTGGGTTGTGTACTGTGTATCAACATTAATTGGAAATTTTATATTCTGCAATTGTATTTTCCAGGTGGTAGTTCCATTGTTGTAAATAGTATCAACCCCAACAAGTAAGAAATGGGAGGATAAATACAGTACTCTCCCAATATACATTTCCCAAAGTTAAATATGGATATTTTATGATGCCGTGTTTGCTTTTTTGAAGAAGCTGTTCCAGAGAAATAATGTTCATAAGACTTTCTGCTCTAAATTAATAGTTTCTGACCTACTTAATAGGCAGGATTAAAGTTTGATTGGGGTTGGGTTTGGTTTATTATTTAAACTCTACTAAAACTCTTATCTGATCTGATTTCTCCATCTCTAAGATTTTGGGTCTCTATGGTCCTTTCAATTGTACTTTTTACAAAAAAATAAATACTCATATTTTGATCAGAGAAGATATTATAAAAATAAGCATAATTCAGAATCAGAACCATAGATAATTTAGAGGTTATAGGTTTTATTTCCTAATAACAAAACTGACACAATGACATGGAATAAAAGGGTTAGAAGAAAGCTTACTTGTTGAATTTATTTATTCTCAGGATTCTTGGTTTAGTTATATAAAAATAAAACAAAGAAAAACCTCTCAAAATGGAAATATTTTGTTTTTTCTTAAATATCCCTGAGATTGTGTGAACTATATTTGTGTCTAGTAAACCAGGGCTTTGGATCAACCTGGTCTTATTAAATTTTCTCAGAAATAAGGGACCAAGAAGAATTATGACCATGACCTCAAAATTTATGGCAAATATTGAAAAACTTGTTTTAAAAATCTTGCCATTATAGCCCTATTCATATGCAAATAATCTTTGTCTAGAACTTGTGCTGTATCCAGTGACCCATCTGGGGAGATTTGCATCTGCACTTTTGAATTTAAGCATCTCGTATGCATTAGTTTTCTAGAGCTGCCATAAAATACCACATACTGGGTGACTTAAGACAATAGAAAATTACTTTCTCACATTCCAGAAATTCAGAAGTCCAAAACCAAGGAATTGTCAAGTTTGGTTCTTTCTGGAGGCTCTGAAGGAACAACTGTTTTAGCTTCTGGTGGTTGCCTGCAGTCCATGGTGTTCCTCATCTTACAGAAGCATACTTCATCCATGCTCCCATCTGCATATTGCATGCTTCCCCCTATGTCTGTGTATCTTCACATAGCCTTTATAAGGACATCAGTCACGGGGTTTAGAGTCTGCCTTAATCCAGTATTACCTCATCTTAACTAATTATACCTGCAAAAAGCCCATTTTCAAATAAGATCAGATTCTGATGTTATGATGGGTATATAATTGGGAAGGGTACACTACTTAACCCAGTACCCCACATTACCCACTTTGATCAAGAAAATGAGAGCAGAAGTGTTTTTGTGTATTCCGGGTGTAAGTTTTAAGGGCTAACACTTCATTTTCCATGCTTTCTCACTTTTCTCCTGACCCCTCCAATGTATTAAAATGGAATCTCTCTCAGCCCAGAAGAGAGCTCTGCAGTGACATATGATGGAACAGGTCTCATGTACAAGATATAGACATTATCATTTTAAAACTCTAAAATTTTCAAGTTTGATTTTTTTCTTCACAGAATTATTGGTAAAATGACTGATTAAAAAAAAAAAAATTAACACTGAATCAGAAGTACGTCCTTAACAGACAATGTAGACTATCTGGCACTAGCTTTGAAAACAGTTATTTGGTGGCAAGGGAATTTCTAGAAGCTAGAAATATACCAACACATGTCATGCAAAAATTCAATATTTAGAAAAAGTATCATATGTGATAACTTAGGAGGGAGGTATTGCACATGGTAAGCTTTATCTTTAAATGAAGAGGTGAAAAACCAGTAGTAGTAGCATGTTGTCTTGTCAGTTGTACTTGCCAGGATAATACAAGAGAGATGAGCTTAGAAAAGACCTAGCTATTTTTTAAGGAAACTTTTAAAGAAAAGAGAGAGAATGCAGAGTCAAATGACATTCTGGGTTGCAAGTTTAACTGATACTCATCCTTACTTATTATATATACAACTGACAAAGCAATTGAATAAAAAAGTCCAGTTATAACTCGCTTAAGGATCAATATCAGGGTGTGGTCATCAGACCCATTAAAAAAAAAACAAAAAACAAAACTCCTAATGGTTATAATTTTCCTCACCAATTCATTCAGTTGGAAAAATACAGCTTAGAGGAAAAAGAAAAACAGCATTCCTCTCCTATGGAAGCACAATAGGCTTACGTTGTCCAAATTAAATTCAGGGAAAGAGGCATGGTTTCAAAAGAATTGTTGTCTATTTTCACATGAGATTCACAGTAATCAAAAAGATAAGAAAACAATGAACTTTTTGAGAGAATTATACAGACAAACAAACCATGGACCTAAAATCATTGTGGGTCTTTTGATAATTAAAACAAAGGCTGATCTCCCCAAATTCTATAGACAAGAAACAGGCAGAGGGCAGAGATGATCAGCTACAAAGAAGTTCATGTAATATCACTAAAAATCTTATCTTCTTATTGGCAAAATCAAGTCATCCTAGAAAATTATCCATTAGTTGTAGCTATAAGTAAATTTAGCTAAACATAGAATTTTTAAATTATTTTTGCAATACAAAAATGCATCATATTGTCTCATAGTTATTGGTAATTATTGATTATTTCTAATATATATAACATAAGAATAAATATACATACTTCCTTTTATCTATGTTTTCCTGTAATTGGAGAAGCAGTAAGCTCACAATGGTCACAGATTTAAACACTTGCCATAATTTAAATCTGTATTTTTGGCTCACTTTCCACAAGTGATAGTGTAGTATGGAAAATTTTTCAAATGTCTTTCAAAATGCAAATTTAGAGGAAATGTTAAAAAAAAAAAGGAATCTTTCTATGTTTTAATAAACTGGAGATTAAAGCAGTGTTTCTCATTTTCTTGTCTTTTTTTTTCCCCACTAGAAAATATTGTGTCTCTTCAAAGCATGCTCTAATTTTAGCAGTAGGTACATTAGAATATTTCAGGTGGGACATTTACGTAAATATGCCCACAATACAAGCTTGAATATGTTGTTTCATGTTGCTAAGACTGACTGAATCAGGCTGTGAGCCCCACTCTTCCTCACAGCAGTAGACATAATAAGAAAACAGAAGACAATGGGGGGGTAGCAAAACACAAGACTGTGTATCACATTGCGTATAAAATCAGGTAAATCTGATCTCAGAACAATGCCTACTTTTGATATGTAGTTCTAGCTACTCTAGCAGGGGAAAGCAATTCAGTAATAAAAGTAGAAAGCAATGAAAGGAGTAAATATCAAAGAAATAAAAAAAAAAACAAGATGTGGTTTATGGTTTAAATAAAAAATCTGTTCAGACTGCATTTTGAATGTTCAGAAAACAAGTAAGCTAAAAACAGCTATATGTTTTCTTGTCAAAACAATGGTATGGAATCCATCAGTATTAAATGGGTACATCTGTGCGCATGATTGCACTTTTGTAACACTGGTAATTCTGAAGAGTGCCTTTGACATTATTTCAAGCTAGAATCTGATAGCATTGTTACATCAATTATGAGTAGTTTAACAAGCAATGAATTACTTAGCCATAGACATGGAATCACATTCAAAAAGCAGGCTCAACAGTTTAAAGTAAGCTTAAAAATGAATTAGGAAAAAATTCAGTACAAGTGACAAGTATTTCAGAACTGAAGAGAAATGTAGAATATACTTAAAATTTAGTACATTTTAAAAGTTATGCTTAATGTGTTTTGCCTATAAAATGGTTATATTTTAACAGAAAGTTACATATCATCTATTATTAATAACAAATGTTTTACCTTCCCATTCAATTTTGTCACATAATAATGAAATCATGAAATTATTCATATATTAAAAGAAAAAAAAATAACCAAAGATGTTTATTGGTTCCTTCCTACCATACCCCAAGCACTCTGATATACAGGGGGTAATAAAGTACTTATACCACTGGGACATTACATAGTAGTAGCAGCAGAAGACAAGTAAATAGATTACAATATTTGAAAAGTGGTGAAAAGTGGTATTAGAAAAAGGTTAGAAAATCTCTCACACCAGGTACAACCACAGACAATTCCTGAGAGGGGACTGAAGTACAAGCTGCTTATTTGGTTAGTGATCTTATAAAATACCAGTAGGTCAGGGAACCGGTGATACAGAGAAGGGAGAAAAGATCATACAGGTGGTGCCGAAGGTCAGGGCACTGTTTGGGTCAACAGGGACACTAATTGACCGTATGGTATCTGTAAGGTTACTCACCACGGTGCCAGTACTTTTCCTTGGTTAGACTTTCTCAAGGACTTCAAATGCTCTATGGCATTTCATCCAGGCCAGCACTTGCGAGTGCTTGCAATAACACATAGCTAGATGGTGTGGGGCCCATGAAAGAGGTAAGGACATGGACAGGATAGTACCAGAGTCTGCTATAGAAGTATATAAAAATGCCCCTGCCCCCAAAGAAGAATGGGGTTGGGGGAGAACTGGATGTTCCTTCCAGTATAAAACTAAATGATACAACTTCTAAAAGTTAAGTTGGATTTAGCAAGAAGAATGAGGTAGGAAAAATACCCAAAACAAACAAACAAACAAACAAGCAAGAAAGCAAACAAACCAAGAAAGTGTAGCATGCCACCTTCAGAAGATGGTAGTTTATTTAAGATTTTGTTTCTTTTTATTCTTGTGCTTGCTCTGAAAGAAGTAGGTAGATAGAAAAAGGAATGGATATTTTAAATTTTAACATAGGTCTTTCTGTTAGATTCTGTTTTAGTTTAGAAAGTTATCCTGAAAACTGTGAGAAGACTGAGAATTTTAAAAAGAGCTCTTTTTTAAAAATAGATTTTATTTATTTATTTGACAGACAGAGATCACAAGTAGGCAGAGAAGCGGGCAGAGATCACAAGTGGGGGAAGCAGGCTCCCTGCCGAACAGAGAGACCGATGTGGGGCTCGATCCCAGGACTCTGGGATTGTGACCTGAGACAAAGACAGAGACTTTAACCCACTGAGCCACCCAGTGCCCCTAAAAATCTTTCATTAATTTTTTTTCTCTTTTTTTCCAAATAAGTACTGAGCCTCCTCTATCAGACCTTGTACTAGGTTCTGAGGATAAATGTTTGCTGTCCCTGTGCAATTGGGGAAAAGACAAATCAGTAGTTCTCAGCATAATCTTTATGGGGGTGGAGAGGATGCAGAGGGTCAGAGAGAGAGAGAGAATCTCAAACAGGCTCAATGCTCACTGCAAAGCCCAACATAGGACTCTATCCCAAGACTGAGATTGTGACCTAAGTTGAAACCAAGAGTTGGATGATTAACTGAATGTGCCACCCAGGTACCCCTCAATATAATGTTTATTATATGTGGTATGCTAAGGCTGCTCAAGTTGCATCCTGGTATGCAGAAGGGTTTCTATAAAGGTGAAGAGGTTTCCTCTAAAATTCATGCTTAGCTATAACCTCGAGATGTGACCTTATTTTGAAATAGTGTCTTTGCATGTGTAATTAATTAAGATGAAGTCATACTGGGTTAGACGGGGTCATAAATTCAATGACTGGTGTCCTTAGATGATGGTTGTATGGAAACACAGACATAAACCTGGGGAAGAAGGCCATTTGATGATAGAGGCGAGGACCAGAGTCACACAGCTACAAGACTACAACAGCCTAGGACTGTAGGCAACCACCAGAAGTTAGGAGAGAGGCATGGGGCATTGTCTCCCTAGAAACTTCAGACAGACCTTGATTTTGGATTCTAGGCTCTAGAATTATGAGACAATAAATTTCTGTTGTTTTAAACCATCCATTTATGGTATTGTTAGGTTAGCCCTGAGACTCTAATAGAGTATCTAACTCAAGTCTGAAAAAAGTTGAAGGGAATGTTTGGTTTTGGGAAAGAATATTTCGAGCAAAATGCAACAAGATGTATAAATATCTAAAAGAGAGGGAGAAGATTTTTCTCTTGAATAACAAAAATATTTTTTTACAAGATGAAAACCTGAAGTATGAGGTTAAGAGATTAAGATAGGAAAAATACAAGAACTATTTAATAAAGGTGCTTTTGCTTATAAGTTAAGGATGTTAGAAATTTATCTTAAGAGCAGTAGAGTCATCAGATATTCCTTCCTAAACACGGAAAACACAGAATCAGACTTGAAGTTTATAAAAATTACTACAATTGCATTATATTCTCCATAAGAGAATGGGCAGAAGAGGGGAAAATCTGGTGGCAGAAATACCAGCCATGATGTTATTTTAGAAATCCAGATGGAAAGTAAATATTAAATAAGGAAGGCACCAGTGGGAATGGAGATTTGTGGATAGATTTAAGAGACATTTATGAAATAGAATTTTTATAATTTGATGACAAATTTTTATAATTTGATTTAAAGTGTAAAGAATAAGGAAGAGAAAGCAGTCAAGGGTGATCTTCTTGGACCACCAGTGATATTCAATGATTTAGAACAAAGAGGAGAATTAGTAGGTAGACGAAAAAGAGCTGATTTCAAGTTTGGACATATTGAGTTGAGGTGTCTTGGAATATTCAAGTGAATATATCTAATGAACTGCTGAATATGTGGTCTGATGCTCAAAGGAGAGAGATTTGTGAAAGAGAGCTGGAAAGGAAACACTGATCAGGAAACAATCAGATTACTGCTAATGATTAGTGGAAACTATCAGTGGAAATGGGTAGTAGTGATGAGGACAGATGAGAGCAGAGATTAAAGAGATACTAATGAAGTGAAATATACAGGACTTACTGGAAAGAATATTTTCAGAGGGAGGTGTGGAAATACTGTTTTATTTGCAGAAAGATTTGAGAATATATGTATTGTAAGAGGAAAGAACCAGTCAAGATGGGCAGATTACAAGCAAAGCTGAGTGAGATCCATGACAATTAAAGGAATCCAATTCAGAAAACGGCTATTGTAAAGAATAATTATGAGCCAATGAGGCATTCTTGCTGCTTCAGTGTGATTCCTGACCTCAGTGATTCCTAACACAGCCAGGATCTGCTCACTGCCTGTGTATATAAAAGATGGCAGACACGCTCAAGAAGATTATATCTTCATGTGCAAAAGCAAAAGCTGTCCCATTTTTCTCTTTAGCAGCATCACTTAATAGTGGAGGGGAAAGATGATATTGGACTGTGAGGGTCAGAAAAAATTTGCAACATGGAAAGATACTTAAATAATAGGAATACCTGTATAAATCTTCGTAATAGCTTTTCTAACAGTTGAACTTAAGGTGTTTTATCACATATCACTGGCCACTAGCAGGCTTTACACAGTCAATAGAGCTGGCCTGACCTTGGTACTCACTACTTCATCTAGGAACTTTACAGAGATCACCAGGGGCATGAGTGTGAGGCACAGATTCCAGCTTTTAAACATATTCTGTGAAGAGAGAGAATAGCAGGTGAAAACTGGGATATATTTGAGGGTATATGATTTACATGAAAAGAGAGATGGGATCTGATGATTCTAATTTGTCTGGGAGGTAAGGGCTATGGTTAGTTGCTGAGAATGAAAGTTGCAAGAGTGGGTGGAGGATGGTGAACTCTTAAAATAACACATTTTGGACACCCCCCCCCAAAAAAAATGTTGACATGTAGAACACTGCAGTGCAGTTCTGAAGACCTCATAATGATTTCCTAATGTATTTGTTCAGAACTGTGGTAGTTGCTGGTCGTGGTAGAAAGAGGTTGTGAATTATGAAACAATGAGTTTAGATTTAGATTTAGGTTTAGGTTGTGATTCAGCAAATGAGTGGAGTCCCTTGCAAGTCTGATTACTATTTGTAAATATTTGCGAAGTGTATTTGCAAATACACTGCTGGTCAAGGCCAATGTTTGCATGGTCATTGAGAAAGAGTAACCAGTGAAATGATTTAGTATGAAACCTGCAGCTTTTCTTTGTTTGCTTCTGTTGATCTTTTCCTTTATATTCCTCCTTTACATTTTTTTTCTTCCTTTCCCTCCTTTTGTCCTTCACTTTTTAATGTTTTCCTCTTTCTTCGTTTTTATTTTCAGCAAGCGTATGCTTTTTTTCCCCTAACTCTTGTAGTGTCTACTTTTATTATATTTCAGATTTACATATTTGACATTTAAAGAGTCAGGTAATGTGTTCAGGCTTATAAGGAAAAGCAATTAACTTCTAGACTTACTATTCCTATCCCAAGTTTCTTGACAATCAAATACTTCATCTGGTTGGAATCACTGTGTCTGGTATTTATTTATTTAAAGTTTAGATGTTAACTCTCTTCTCCTTAAATGGCAGTTGAGGATTTAAATCTCTTGTGCCCACCACTCACAAGTACATTCCCCTTCTTCTTCCCCTTGGCATAATTCTATCACAATGTTGATTACATCAACTTTTATTTAGGATTTATAAGATGTTGACTATGTGAATACTGTTCAGAGCAGAAATAATGTTTTTTCCCCCCTTGTCCAACTTTTTAAATTTCAATGGAGTTAAAAATTACCTAGATATTCTTTGGCTGAGTTTTCAATGTATCCTGGCACTAACTCAGCACCAAATTTCTGAGATAAGTATACATTTCCTCTCAGAATGGTAAAACCCATCTGGTAATTTACTAGTTTCTTCTGTGTACTTTTGCCTTTCTCAAACTGTCCATTTTTCTCTCCCAGTGTATGCTGATAATCTCAAACTCTGACAGCCCTCAGCTGATGTTTCTTTCAACATCAGCTTGGAGATTCTATTTATCTCTTTCCTGTTATATATTCTACTTTGCCTGCCATCTCTTACAACCTTCCTTTGGAACACAACCTATGGTGGTGTCAAAGCAAAAATTGAACTCGCAAAATTTAAACAAACAGGAGAAACAAACAGGAATGCTTAGAGCTTTGAGCTCAACTCCACTGAAACAAAGGGCTGGAAAGATTTTAATTGGTGGGGTGGGGAGAATCATTGTCCACATGTGCTTGCTAACTGGATTTATCCAAAGAAAAATAAACTTCCTATATCTTTATGACAAAAAGTACTTTTACAACTTGGAGGAAGGTGCCTGCCTAAGATAGGCTCCTACTCTGCCAGGGAAATGGTGATCACAAGTCAAAAAAATGGCTCCCAGTTTCCAGAGAAAGATATGCCTGGTTTGTAAAACTGCCAAGAAGTCTTTTGGAAAGATCGACATATCAAAGAAGCAGAGGAATAATTTAAAAGTCCAAATTTTCTAAAGCCAGTGCTTTAAGAAAAGGAGGTCAGGGACCTACAATGAGGAAGAAGCTTGTCTAAATTCTAGCATTGCTGAGGGAGATGCTAGGGTCTCCTCAGTCAGTCAGTTTTTTTCCTTCCTTTACGGAAGGACTTGGCTGGTCTCTCGAAACATTCTTGGCTGGTCTTTTGAAACTTCTTTGAGATATAACATGTCTCCCACTTAAATGACAGTTTGTTTTGATGTACAATTCTAGACTGAAAGTCATTTTTCCTCATAAGAAGACATTATTTCATTGTCTTCTAGTTGCAATACTATTAACAAATTGTAAGCTGCTCTCATTTTAGATCCTTAATATGTGAATGCTCCCCCCCCCCTTTCTGGAAGATTTTGGTCTTATTTTTGGTTCTGTGATTTTGAATTTTCATTCAAAAATATGTTTTTGTGTGAGTCCCATTTAATTCATTATTCTAGGTATGCAGTATGGCTTTTTTTTTTGATGAAATATTACACATTTTAGTTTAAGGAAATGTTCTTATATGATTTTTTTTGGATGATAGCCCCTGTGTTTTTTTCTGTTTACTTCTATATTATTTGAATGTTGAAATCTGTAAAATCTTTTTTCTTTCTGCATTTCCATTTCACTTTTGCTGTTGTTTTCCTAACTTTCTGAAATCTATTCTCAACTTTAGCTTCCGTTCTCCTCTAATTTTGTAGTGGTAGTGAAGTTAATGGCTATTTTTTAAGTTTTGCCCCTCTTTTCATAAATTCTAAGAGTTCTTTCTTGTTGCCTGTATTTTTCCCTAAAGTGTCTTTTTTTGATTATTAATACACAATAGTATCTCCTAGCTCTCTGAAAATGAATAGATTTTGAAGTTTCCCACTACTCCCCTTAATGGTCCCTGTTTCCTCCGAATTACTCTCTTTCATCTATTTTTGTCCGAAAATCTTGTGTTTTGTTTTGTTTTGTTTTTGTTTTGTTTTGTCTCCTTCTTTCATATCATTGGCTTTCCTCAAGTGTCTGCCGATTATTCTCTGCCACTTATGTTTAAGTGCAAGGCACTGAAAAGGTGATGTTTATTATTCTTGAAATGGAGTATTAAAAGTCAGGAGGAAATATTAAACAAAAAGAATATTAAACATTTATCAATAAAATACATATTTTATATTCTTTAACATAAAAAAACAATTAAAGGTGATTTGCTAGCCAAAAGAATGTAACTTGGGGTTTCTTTGCTTTTTAAACTGGCTTTTATGCTTTAGAAAAAAAATATTCTTTTGTTAGAAAGACTAGAGTACTATGCCACAATATACAATGTTTCGTAAAATATTTATGAAATTTTATATAGTAAGGATGTAAAAGATATTTTAATTGAAATTTTATGTAAGATTATACATACTACTATATATACATATATTTTTCATGGATCATTGGGAATATATGTAAGACTCAATTATTGAACTATAATTAGGTTTCATAATACTTTCTCATCTCTGCCATTTTTAAAAACTAGAATACTTGGGAAATACATTGAATGTGTCATATTCTTACATTACCACAATTACATTAAAGACAGAAATCATCTGCCAGAATCTGTAACAGATGGATATATTTGAATCCTTGTGTTCTATCTCCTCTATTGGCACATTGTTTTATACATTGTCTATACAAAATGAAAATTTGGGGTGTCATTTACATTTATTTTTATCCTTAATTATATTATATAGTCTCTAACCTCAAAGTACAGTGAATTAACTGAAACTAGACTACATGTGAAGAGAGAATCTGAAACTAAAGATCTAACTTAATCAGTTTTTAATCAGAAAATAATCAGTTTTTAAAAATTAGTGTTTTAACAATAAATATGATAGCTATAGGACATTGTTGGAGAAATTTAAATGGTTGTGGTTTTGTGGTTGAAATAGTTGGAATTCTAGTGATTAAAAAAAATGCAAGGCTATTATGAGAAAAAAGTTGCTATTTGAAAATCAGTAATGACTCTCTTTGTAGATATATTATCATATATTAGTTGACTAAAAGTCATATTCAGACCAGAATGCCTATTTAATACTTATTGCTATGTGAGCACTGCCACCAATCTGCATCGTCTCCTTCTGTGTCATTTTCAGATACCTGATCTTAGTCTACTCTTTTGAATCTAAAGATTCAACATGAAGACAAAATCTGGTTTCTAGACATGAAATATCTATAAATAAGCTAAAAATACCCTCCTTTCTGCTTCCCTGGTGATCATTCTGCTCTTGTGTACAAGATGGTATACATCCTTCTTTTTACTTTTGACTCTGGAAAAGAGCTCACAAGCATGATGTTGTGCAGTAGCTCATCACTCACAGCACGCCTGGTGAAAGCTGATTGCACGGTATCATTTCCTCCCCATATGGAGAAGGGGATACCTCACTTGTCACAGGCTATTGAAAGTCGTCAGCTTTCATCAGTGGATCCTGACAACACGGAAGGAATGATTCACCTGAAGGAAGCAGAGGGCATAGCATTTCAAAAGTGATCTCTAAAGACTGATTATTTCTTGTCCTTGACACCCTGCCAAGGGCTAGATACATCGAACATTTGGGATGTAATGGAGCCTACAAATCACTAGTTGCCTAGAGTCTCCCTGGGCCTACAAGAGGATAGCATGCTTGACTTTAGTTCAGTTTTTATTACATGTTGTAAACTTTTGACTGCTCTGATATGCCTTGTCATTGATGTGTCAAGATTGGATTGTGACAGGGTGTCTGACCTGATTGAAATCAAGAATGCTCTATTGGATCTTGTAGAAAATAATGGGAAAGCTTCTGTTGTGAGACCTGGGGCAGTGGAATGCATTTCATAATCATGTCATTGAAAAAACACAGAGACTTATTTTAAGAGCATTTTTAGGAGGAATGAAGGGAAGGAGCTTTCCTTGGCCTGCAAAAAATTATAATTGAATCATACATTACAAGAATTCAAAAACTATAAAGTTACAGGTTACATGCGTTTTGCTTTGTAAAAGGGCTAATTTTGTTGGAAATTTGTTCATCCCACACCTGCCGCTATGTGGTGTTCTGTGGTCATTGTTTTAAGGCAGTTGATTTAAATGATTTCTTTAGCACACAAGAGAAAGCACAAAAGACTTGTTATCAAATGAAAGATAAACTCTGCGTTTGTTATTCTGGTATTCAAAGTGCTCACTTGATAATATTTCAGAATCTTTTATGACAGCTTCATGAAATGCAGTTTCGAACAATACGATCTCACTCCATAAGAACACTATCACAGGTAACAGTGGCTTACCCTGTGGAGAAGGGATTGTGGATCAAACCGGTTTTTTTTCCTCTCCAAAGATATTTCCTACTCAGAAAAGCTAGTAAACAAGAAGATAAGGGCATTATTTTAGCTACAGTAAATCCTCGTGAAAGTACCAGAAAACTGGTGGGAAGGAGTAGCAGCAAAGCCTGCTTCAGGCTGATTCTGTAATTTTTCAGTAGGAGAGCGCCCACTTGTAGATTAAAAGATGCAGTCCATCGCTGCCTGGCGAAGTTGATATTTTGAAGAAGTTAAGCAAACTCTCACATCCCTCCCTTGAGTTTAGGAATATTGCCAAAGCAAATAAACACAGCTCCTATGCTAGTATTTGAACCAAATGATCATCTTCTAAAAACTTCCTTGCAAAAAGTCCTTTAAATACAGGCAGAAAACTGTGGCTTTTTAAAAATTGTCATTATCTTCAAAATTCATTCCTCTTTTCATGCTTCTCTGCCCTGCATGTGTACAGTATTAAAGAAAAAACAAAACAGAGACTGAAAGTAGTTAGAGCCATTAAAGCAGACTTTATTCAGGAACTATTATAATAAGGAGAAAGAGACATCAGTATAGAATTGGACTAAATTTTGAATATAAGGACAAAAAAAGATTTATAGTCAAGCAGACGGGTAGGTGGGCGGGTGTTTGGGAGGGGAGATGGGTGGTGGATGGAAGATTATTGAGAAGAGACATCAAAGATTAGGGGCATTCTTGCTAATCTGACCTATTGGGATTCTTGCTGAGGGCAGACCAGAGTGAGCAGATACTGCTGGGGCAGGGGTTGGAGGGGTGAAAAGTGGGGAGGGATATGGTAGAGAGGCCTCATCAGGAAAAAAAGCTTAGAGCTGTGATTAAAGTGTGGTCAAGGAGAGAGTCTTCATGAGCAGTAAAAGATTGTTCTTCATTGGCAGTAAGTTTATTGGGTAGGTCAATTGTAATTTTTTTCTCTCCCATCTTCCTTGTCATGAAGTATCACCCTGAAGTTAATTGACAACCACAATGATTTTCTGAGACCTATAGGCATCTTCTATCAAAATCTAGTATCATTTCGGAGAAAGCTACATATTTCTTGAATGTATACATTGCATGGTTGAAGCATTTAAAAACTGATAGCAAGTTTTTGGCGTCGTGGTTGAGAGGCAGGCTCTAGAGTCAAAATTTTCCATCTTGACTCCATTGTCTGTTATCTATTCAAACATGGACAAGTGGATAAGTTATTTCCTCATTCTCAATACCTTGGTCCCTTTAATATCAAACACAGAGATCACATCTTATAAGAAAGAATGTTAGAGGATGGCAGAAAACTTGATTTATGCTATCTCACCACATGATTTAATTAGTGCTAATACTCAAAACAAAGATGAGGAGTTTTGTTTAAACAATTCTGTTCAGTTAGAAACAAAGAAGGGAAACAAGGTTTCTAGAGCTGAATAAAACTCTTTAAAATTCTGGACTCTAGAGCCTGTCATTGCAGAGTGCCCTCTCTGTCAATTGTGGTATTAAATCTGTTTTTTACATTTGTGCAGCTCCTCAACATGATAAATTATTCAAAAATATACAACATCTACACTTACTTTAGGTTTGGAGGAGATAAGGAAAGAAGGCAGATGAATATACAAGAAAAAAAATAAGCCTTGGTTCAGAAATAATGATTAGGACAATGATTACAAGTACTTATGGAAACAAAGGAAGGAAAAGACATACAGATGTAAAAGATCTAGTAGCTTACCTAGTAATCTATTTGTTTTTGCTAAACACAAATATAAGTGTTTGCCTGTCTGTGTGTCTTCTAGAGACTTTTGATTCTCATTTTAATTTTCCCATGAAATTGGATTTTCTTGGCAGTTTGCTACATAGTCCTGAATATTTCATTCAGAGATGTTCATCCATCTCATTCAAAAAAGTTCGCCTATATTCAACTTCACTTTCCTTATTCTCAGGTTTGATTTGGCCCATCTTTTTCTATTATAATCTACTGCCAGTGCCTTAAAATGCATTATTCTGAATTGACAACCAGGACTCATACTACTACAGTATTATATAATTAGAAGATGAGAGTCATGTTAATTTACTACACATTTATAGTCAGTGACCCATGCTACTTTGCTTTTTTTTTTTAGTTTGATCAAAAAATGCTAAAAACTTATTGTCATTTTTCTTATTCATGTTTACCAAAGTTGTTATTCAATCTTAGAGCATTTGTTGTTCAAATCAGAAAATATGTGAGCAACACAGGGAGGATCTTTGGCACTCTTTAACACAGAATCACATGCTGAGCACTGCTAAAATAATCCTTAACTTTTAGCATAAGCAAATTAATTTGAATTAAAAAAAGTTACCACCACCTATTCTGGGTAAGGCAGAGTATTACATTTTCACCACTTACTGCTATTCCATATTAGGGTCCGACTGCAACTCTTAACTAAGGAAACCAAACTTGATAGACATTGTCATGGATATGTAGAGCAGATTCCAGTGTAATGACCAATGGGGACTTCAAGGGGCTGCCCTTTAGATTTCCAACAGCAGAAATGTCACCCAGTTGCAGGGGAAATGGAAAGAAGATGGCTTTTTCAGCTTAGACAGGGAACACCTTTTGAGATTGTTTAGTAACCCTCTTTTTCCAGTGTAACATGATCCATCAGTGAGCAATAGCGACTTGGCTTTAAAACGAAACAAAACAAAACACAATTTTATTAACCTTACTGATTCTCTTGTTGTTTGTTACAAGAATAGTCTCAAAGTTTGGTGGAGACAGGGAGATGGGCACCAAGAAAAAGAAGGAATTCACTAGGAATGCATACAACTTTTGGAAAAATTCTTAGCTTTATTTTCTAATTTTACTGAAGAGCAAATTGGGAACCAAAAGTGAAGTGATTTATTCAAGTTCATACACAATACAGCCTCAATCAATCCCTCATTACATCACAAACTCAAAGTATACCTTTGGATTTCATTCTTCTTGTGGCAAAATGTCTTCCTATCAGATTGAGATAACATAGAAGTCTGTATCTTCGGCTTTGATAACTTCTGTAGCTGTAAACTTGATCACAGAGTTCGTATTTTATCTTCCAAACTTTTAATTTATCATCTTCCTTGCCAGCTGTGCTCTCCCACCCTGCCTGTCATCTTTGGTGATGTCCACATCTCCTCTCATCCTTTGGGAGTCATCCTTTAATTCCTTTCCTTCTTCACCTTGACTTCTAATGAGTGAAAGAATAGCAGCATTAGCATCTGTTTGTCTCTTTTGGTATACTGTATGTTCTTTGGGGAATTAGGCTCAATCTTATTTATCTTTGAATAAATAAATTTAGGGTTTGTTGAACTTCCTTACACATAGTAAATAAAGGACTGATGGGTATGAAGCAATGGATAAAACTAGAATCTCTTATTCATTTGTTTTTAATGCACTTATATCCTACTTTCCAAACAGAAAATTCTAATATGTAGTATGTAAGATAATCAAGTCCTGCCTTAGTTCAGACCTTCCTCCAGGTCTCTCAGGGTTTTCCTTAGAGCTATGCAATAGTTTCTTAACTGACTTTTCTTATACTTAAATTGTGCCCTTTTTCCACGTGTTCCTTATGTTAATATCTGCATTTCTGGATAAATAGTATCTGGATATCATTTACATTATTTATAGCCCGATTTCTTCTTTATTTCAATATACTCACTGATATTCCCATAACTCTTGGTCCTCAGATCAGGTCTTAAGGGAAAATGATGCTCCTTGTATTCATTCAACCAAACGTGTGCCAGCCTCAGTTATATGTCACAGTGTCCTATCCATATGATGACGGTTCCCCCCGCCCCTGAAAAAATGTCCTACTATAGAGCAAGGGAAGATGAAGATCTTACCACCACATTTCAGATCCTAAGTGATATTTTAAAATATTTTTCTCTCCAGACTTACACGCCACTGTTATATTGCCAATTCACTGAATTGGAGTCTATTCATGGCAAACAATCCTCTAGTCACTGCAGGTGACTTTACTGTTGCATTATCTCCATTTGGTCCTTGTAGCTCAGAAAGGGGAACAAGGTCCCATTTTGAAGTATGGCCCCCAGCTGAATCCTCCCTGTTCCATGGAGGGCAACAAGTTGTAGACAAGCATTTCTGCACTGATGATATCAGCTGGGTGCCAAGTTATGGGCTGCTGGTCCTCTTGGATGACAGCCAGCAAGGGCTACAACCACATCACATTCACTTCACAGTGGCTGTCCAGCAACACCAGAATTTCTCCTGTAGCATGCATGGGTTGCTCCAATCATTCTTCCTCCAATCAATGCGTCATGCTTTGTATTTCTTGTTGCTTTAATTTTTCCAACAAGATATTTGGGGATATATTTATGTAGCTCCCCTTTCAAATTATCAAAGTCATTATCATTATCCATGGAGGTGATTTCATGAGGATGAGGTGCCTGTGTGCTGTCTATGACCATGCACTGTCCTGAGCAAGGCCGACACAGCTTCGCTGTAGAGACAAATAATAACACTAGGGACTATCATATCAGTCAAGTAAAGATTTTTCTTTACATGCTTCTCTCCTTGTGTCTGACAAATCTCTATGGTAGGCCAAGCAGTTACATATTAAAAGCATGTATCTGAGAGTCTAAGTGTCTCAATTCCTGATCATTTTTTTTAGAAATTATATCCAATTTAGAAGAGAATTTCACATTCTTTTTTTTTTTTTTTGGATCTTCAACATGATTATTGTACCACAATTTTGTATGTTTTGCACTATGATTCCAATACTGGTTTTGGAGCTTGAATGAAACAGGGATAGAATATTTTAGACAATGATCCACAGGGGACAGACCCCTCGATAAGCACATGCATAAACAACTGAATCACTTGACTGAAGTTGGAATAGGCAAGGAACAAAACTCACCAGGTCACAGATATAAAAAAAAGATATTAAAAACTCTCCAGGTCACCCGAATAGCTATTTCGAATTTTTATATTTAACATTGCGGACCTAGCACAGCTGAAAGGACCTTTACAATTTCTTGGAGCAAAAGCTGCTAGAGCCAAAAACCAATGCTGGAGACTGAGTGTGGACCAATGTGAGAATGAGAACATCCCAGATGAAGTTGGAGGTGGCAGTGGGGATGCTTCTGCAGGCTTTAATTCCAGGTACCTCATCATGTCCTCATGTTGAAGACCCCCAGTGGAAACCTTGTGACTCCCAAAATCAGCAGCCCAGATCAGGCCTTCACAGAATCTGGCTGTGGCACCCTCTCTCCCTGCCTTAACCCCACATGGAGTAGGAGAGGCCAGTGAAAGAGGCCCCAGGAACCCCTACAGCCCAGTTTTGGACATGCACTAGTCACACTGGCCATCAAAGGTCCCAGGGCCTTATGTCACCATCTATTTCTTTTCCCTTTCTCTCCCCCCCCCCCCCCCAAAGAAATTAGCTAGGCTTTTAAAATTAAATGAGGGAGCCTGGGTGGCTCAGTGGGTTAAGCCGCTGCCTTCAGCTCAGGTCATGATCTCAGGATCCTGGGATCGAGTCCCGCATCGGGCTCTCTGCTCAGCAGGGAGCCTGCTTCCTCCTCTCTCTCTCTCTACCTGCCTCTCTGCCTACTTGTGATCTCTCTCTCTGTCAAATAAATGAATAAAATCTTTAAAAAAAAAAAAATAAAAAAAAAAATAAAATTAAATGAGAGCTTTGGTGTGCTGGGTGGCTTAGTTGGTTAAGCATCAGACTCTTGATTTCAGCTCAGGTCATGATCTCAGGGTCTGAGATTGAGTGCTGAGTGGAGCTCTACACTCATCATGGAGTCTGCTTGGGACTCTCTCTCTCTCTTTCCTTCTTCCCCACCCTCCAGCTCAAGTGCCTGCCCACACATACTCTCTCTCAATAAACAAAGAATTAATCAATTTAATTAAACAAGAGTTTTAACAGTGTGTCTTGGGAAATAGCAAAATAGTTTGAGCAGTTCCACCCTCTCCATTCCAGTTTAAAGTGAATGGAGGATTATTTAAAATAGAAAAGATAGGGCCAATTCCTAAGTGAAAGCAAGAAGAAAAAACGAATAGAATAAGGCAAAATAACAGTACTCCATTGGTAACTAGCTGTCTATTCCTTTTTTTTTTTTTCTTTAAACCTGAAAATTTCCCTTTTGAAAGATTTTTTACAGTTTGGTTTTGGTTTCTGTCTTCTAGCATGGAGACTGGTATTTACCTTGAGGGCAAATAGCTCCTTTGATGTCCATGACTACATTAATATATCTTTTCTTATGTAGAAGTAAGACATTGTGTTTAAGATGTGGCATACTGATTAGTAGATAGAAGGTGCTAAATAAACAATTTCTTGACTTAAATTGGAGAGTAAGCTTTTGGTTTATTTTGAGACTCATTTGTGTTGGCTAAATAAAGTAGTAATTGAAAAATGTAAAAAAATAATATTATCTACTTCAGAGTTGCTGGAAGGATAAAGAAGCTAATATTTGCAGTGACTTAGTTCATCTTTGGCACTAAGTTCTCAAAGTGTTTATTACTTTTGTTGAGCTATTATCAGTAATGAACACACATGGTACTTGTGTTTATATGTGTGCATTTTGGTTTCTATATGCATACATGCATATGTATGCATGTATTTTTAAATACTATAATATCATGATTAATATGTATCTATAAATTCACTTAAAATTATTCCTGACTTTATCTTTGAAATTTAAATCATATATTTTTTTAAGACAGTGTACATTATTACTACATAATGTGCTTTTTAGGGAATTTTTAAAGAGCTACTCTAATCTTTATAGCTTTCAATATTTTAAAATCTGTCTTTAAAATGTGGATTATCCCCTTGAGTCTATGAGAAAAAGCTCTGTTTCCAAAATTGAAAGAATGTGTGTCATTTCTATCTAGAGCACGGGCACATGTGAATTTTACAGGACTGGGGAGGATTAACTAGGAACTCGGTATGATGTAAAGGCATCTGAAAAGCAGTAGGAGATGATACTTGACCTTTTGAGGCTTCTCAGGGGATTGAAGTTAAAGCAACTCTAGGTGGTCTTCAGAATCACTTGACATTTCCCCTAAGTGACGGGCCAAACAAGAAAAAAACTAGAGAAAGTCAAGAGTTACAATAAAGTTCTATTTCACCAATTTATTGAATATATTTATTTAAAGTATCTCTTTGGCTCTACAGTTAGTATATCCAAAATGCCTGACTATACTCAGTGCAACAACCAATAACATACTTGTATTTATCAAAGTTCATCCTCAGGTCTTTTCCTTTGTAATAGCCTCACTCTCAGAGATCTCAGTCAATTCTAAAGTTTCAGCAGTTGCATCTGTGTTGATTACCTAAACCTATGTTGCCAGTCCAATGATTTTCCTGAATTCAAGATCTATATTTCTTAAAGATTTTATTTATTTAAATTAAAAATATAAAGACATTTATTTACTTATTTATTTATTTATGGATCACAAGCAAGGAGAGGGACAGAAGGAGAGAGAGAGAGAGAGAACCTCAAGCAGAGCCCTTGCTGAGCACCAACTCTGAGCCCAACACAGGCTTAATTTCACAAGTATGAGATCATGACCTGAGCTGAAGTCAAGAGTGGGATGTTCAATTGACTGAGCCTTCCAGTTTCCCCAAGATCCATGTTTTTAACACATACTTTTTATCTCCATTTGGATAGCTTACCAGTACCCAAGACCCAGGTTCTCCATCTTTCAAGATCAATCAGCATCTACTATTTGATGTGCCGTGTACTCAACACTGTAGATATAATGATGAACAAACAATGGAACACTTCCTAGAGGAGCTTGTGATCTAAACCACAGGTCAATAAATTCCCCCTGCCCAGAGAAGACCAAATAAACATAATTCACCATAGGAATTAGAAAGGCTTTCCCAGTACACAGTGACAAGAAACTGCTTCCCCTGTTTTGTGACCATTTTGTACTGTATACATACTCCAATTATACCCTTAACACATTTCATTAGAGTTGTTTCTTCAGGGGCCAGCAAACTATAGCCCATGGGCTAAATCCTGCAGTGGACTAGATTTTAGGGGATGAGTATAATGCAAATTGTTAGAAAATCTGATTTTTACTTAATTGCAAAAAAGCTCCTTCCCTAAATTATTGTTTCTGATATCACCAGGAATATCACCACCATCTGTGATTACCAAACTGAAAATGAATTCTTTCTTACACTGAAACTTCTTTAAATAGGTTATTTGCTCTGTCATGTAGATAGGGGCTAGTCTAGGCTTTGTATACTTAGTAATTTATATGGTGTGTGGGATTTAAGTAACGAATTTCCAATTTCCATGAATAATTCAGTATAAGCCTCAAAGAGGGATGGATAAGTCAGGGTCTGTGACACATAAACTTTCTGGTAAATTCTGTGTTCACATGCTCCTTTCTGTTTCTACTTCCTCTTTAGTTCAGACCTTTATTATGCTTCATTTGGACTTCTGCTATAGTCTCTTACATTGATTTTCTGGGATCGACATAACAAACCACCACAAATTGGGTGGCTTAAAAACAGAATTTATTTTCTATTGGTTAAGGAGGACAGAAGCTTGAAATCAAAGTATCAGCAAGATTGGTTCCTTCTGGAGACTCTGAGGGAGGAACCATCCCATGCCCTTCTATTTCAGTTATAGGCAATCCTTCAGATTCTTTGGCTTATGAATACATTATTATGATCTGCTTCCATTTTCACATCCCTCTGTGTCTTTCTGTGTCTTCTCCTAGTCTATAAGGACTCTGATCATAGCATTTAGACCTTACCATAAATCCAAAATGATTTCATTTAGATATCCTGAACTAATAACATCATCTATATTCACATTCTGAGGTTCTGAGTGGACATGATCTTTTTGTGAGACTCCTTTCAACCTACTATACTTCTTAACTCATTAGTATGTCCTCACTTCTTGTATTGCCAAAATATCTTCATTATGCACAGTTCCAGTCTTGTTACTTCATTGTTTAGCAATATCCATAGTTTATCAAAGCTCCTAACACAGGACATAAACATCTTTTTTTTTGGGGGGGGGTGCTATTAAATAGCTTTCCATTGCTTCAGTATCCTTGCTTTCTTTCTGGGGGATTTCTCCTATAACTATAAACTCTAGCTAAACTAGCTTACTTCTTCTGTCAAAACATACACTATGTTTTCCTGCCCCTCTGTCTTTTGGTCATCCCTTCCTTTAACTTGAGTGCAATTCCCATCAAATCACTCTTAATAAAAAATATCCTTTATTCTTTAAGCCTCCAAAGACAATTTAACAAATTCATTTAGTAATTATCCTCCACCGGGAAAATTTATTTGCCCCCTCAGATGCATATAGGATGTTATTTCTCTCTTGATTGAATAATAACAGAATAACAACTTATTTTACTTTTCATAGATCTTCATTGTTTATAGAGCACACAGGTCTTTGATGTTGATTCACATTGACTCTAAATATTAATGAAGTCATTTGCATACTTACATAAGTTTTCCTAGTTTCAGAGCTAGGTGAGCACAGTGACTGTGTTTTGGTCATTTTATAATCCTGCAGTGGTTAGTGTGGGGTTTTAGGAACAATGTAACACCACCACACAGAAATTCTTGATCTCTGAGGGATCATGCTAACCTGGTAACATAGGTTTAGGATTATGGGCCTGATTGTTAGTAGAGATCTAACTCCTTAAGGATTGTGTCTAGAATGATACTGAAGTCATTTATTAAAAAAAATCTCAGAATATTATAAAGATTCAATAAAATAGCTAGTGACAACACCCACATTACACATCACATTACAGAGCTAAAACTAGAATTTCTTAAATGGGATTGTAGTAGATCTTTGGAGGATTGTTCCTGAGGCTTTATCTCCCCATACTCCTCATGCGATGATGTGTCCTTTTAAGGGAATAGAAATTACTACTAAACTATGGTTGTTGTTCCAATTAAAGTTATCACATCCTTCCTTATAGGATATAGGAACTGAAGAAAAATAAATAATGCATACAAATGTCCTGCTCAAATACTTACCTCTCTAATCACTTAGGGAGATGTGTCCTTTAGTAAGACAATGGCTTTTGCCAGAGAATGGTCAATAGAATTAATCCATTGGTTGAAGTTGTGGGTAGAGTTACATGATGGCCATGTTTCTCCCAGAGATAGAAAAACAAACAAACAAACAAACAACAACAATAAAAACAAATAAGACATCTTCTCCATGTTGCTAGAGCAATAGCCAGATAGTCTTTGTCAGTGCTTTGGTGCTCTCTCTGTAGTGGGCTTCTAATTAAAAAAAGAGCCAAGCCAGGTTGGGGGCTCAGGATTTTCAGCCAGTGAAATATTCTCCTGTCATACATAGGGATGAAAATAATGTAGATTTTATTTAAATATATTCTGTCTATTGAAACTGAAAGAAAATAAAAGGGCAAATATAATCCTTTGACAGGTTTACATCCCTTAGTATCCTGGAATATTATTTTCATTATCATTAAAAGATTCAAAGTATAACTTTATCTAGAAAATAAAGTCTCTCTAGCTTTGCACTAAAAAATAAACACAAATAAACTGGTAACATAAGCAAGAATGAATGTGTATAAATATAGTACATGAATGTTGGAAAATTGAAACTTCCATCCTTCAATGAAGGAGTCCATCTTCCTCAATGAAGAAGGAAACTCGTGGGTAAAATAAAACCATTTTGGACCTGATGCCACTTGATATCTTTTTCTATAGGAAGGTTTATAATGTAATGTAGAGCAAGGAGAAGGCAAATACACTCCAAGACCGAGTTTATTTGTAGGAAAGGGGTTAGGGTTTAACAATAAAAGGTAGAGAAATATCTCACATATATTAGATGTGTATCTTTTAAAAAACATAGTATATCTCTGTTGTGGGAAATATGTTTGATGGATTTCAGATATTGTAGGAAAGGACCAACTACTGCCAACTACAACTCTCATTCATCTACACTGGTTTCTTTACCAAAGATCATGATTTCTTCCCCTTTCCCCCAAATCTACATGGCTTTGTGATATGTACCTGAACACTTCTATGAAGAACTGTAAGTTGAATCACACAACTTTGGTTGAATAGAAGCAATTCCATGGGGGCTCATCTAATATTTGGGCTGTTGTCAGAGTAAAGTGCAACTTCATTGGAGAAAAACAGGTGGGGAGGTATCTAAAATAGGGAAGGACAAAGGTACCCAACACTTCCTGCCACCAATATCATCTGAGAGGCATTTGTTGTTCCCTCACAATGAACCACAGAGAACAACCAGGCTAGCAAAACAGGTTGATCCCTCTGTGAAGTGCTGGAGATGAACTGTGAGAGACAGAAAAGCAAGGGGTCTGTCATACATGTCGTATTTTCTGATCTCATCAAGCATTTCTGAACTTTAATGCAGTGTCCAATGACCCCTAACCATATATGAGCCAGGCCCTAGTCCTATATGTGAGCCAGGGTTTAGTTTTGCCCCCTCCTCCCCACAACCTCTCTGTGATTTATGGCCACTAAATTGATAGAAAAATTTAGCTAAACAAAACTGACACTCAGAGTTGAATGCCAGTCCGGAGGGAGATGGATGTGAGGCAGGCAGCAAAGACACCAAACCTAGAGTTGCTGAGAAGTGGAAACACCTGAATGTTTCACTACAAAGCTATACTTAGTGCTATTCAGATCTACAATGCCAGCTACTCTTAAATGCTCTCAAGAGCTATCTATCAAGAAGAGTAGGCAGGCCATGGAGAAGACTTATACTAACTATTAAAAAAAAAAAAAAAAGAGTCACATTTCTGCTTGAGGGAGAAGAGGTGGCTCTATATCTAACCTGAATAGTTAGGACTCTAGATACAGAAGTCCAGCCTGAGGTCCTGGATATTAACCAGATCAGAGATCCTGGATGGGCAATGAAACAGACAATGCAGTCTTTCATTGATGGTACTTTATTATGGAAATTTTCAGCATACTTTGAGATAAATATGTCTAACTCTAATTAGCCTTTTCTTTTGTCTTCTCAGGTTTATTGAACCTCTTTAGTTGTTGGTCCTATGACAGTCTATCATAGAATGAAAGACCTCTCATTTCAGAGAATTTATTTATGACTAAAATTCTCAATCTGTTATTTCTTTAAGAGTCTCCATAGTGTCAGCAAACTTAGGCAATGTTCAGAATCTACTCACTCAACATCTGTAAATGGCAGGCTTAGACAGGAAGATTCCCCATAGTTCCCATTTCATAGAATCTTCTATGTAATTAGGAAAATAAAATAGATGAGGTTTAAATGAGCTTGTGGAAATACATTATTTAATTAAACCCTGATTATAAAAAGAAGCACAGTTATATTTTTATCCTCCTGACTTTTCCTAATTCATATCAGTGAGGGGATTATATATCATTATTCCACTTTAGTTTTGGTGAGAAGGTAAACTTTCCTCAGGAAAGTCCAACATGAAAAGTTCTCATTAGAAATTAATCTATGTTAGATACATACAACTCCTTTAGCCCTCCTTTTGTCTCCCATTTTTCATTTTCAAGACTTCATTATGGCTAAGGATTATCACTATTCAGCATTTCATAATTACTATGTCATTAGTGCCTATTTAATCAAATTAAATAATTTGTGTTTATTTGCATCAACAGTAAAATCATAGTCAAATAGACACCAAACCAAAGTTTTGATGAAACCCACCAGTGACTTCCACCTAGTGAGAAGGTATCTGTATTATTTCATGGAATAGAGATGAAAACATTGTTTGGCAAATGGCATCATATGTAAATTTTAATAAAACTTTTGTTAGATTCTACTTACCGATACAGCTCTCATTTCTCAGATACTTTTTAAGTTAGGAAGATTAATAGGAGATATTTAATGACCCTCTGGAAATATATCATTGATTATACCCTGATAATATTTTTATATTATCACCAACTATGTTTACTTATTTTTATTTACAACTACTTTAATTGTAATGACAGGTTGAGAAAGAAAATCATGATAAGGAAGATAAGTTGGGTCTCTGTCTCAGCAAATTTCTTGATGCTGTAGATTAGATTTTTCACATCCATACAAATTCTTCTTATCCATACACAAGGGCTTGAAAAGACTGAAGTAAACTTTTTTTTTTAAAGATTTAATTTATTTATTTGACAGAAAGAGAGAGAGAGAGAGAGAGCATGAGAGGGGAGAAGGTCAGAGAGAGAAGCAGACTTCCTGCAGAGCTTGGAGCCAGATGAGGGTCTCAAACCTGGGACTCTGGGATCACGACCTGAGCCAAAGGCAGTGGCTTAGCCAACTAAGCCACCCAGGCACCCCAAGACTAAAATAAACTTATTTCAAATAGAAGACATTGGTTTATTATATTTATTCTAGTTGATTGCAACACACAACAATTTTAAAAGGTACTTTTAGATCATATTACATTGGGGAAATATAATTAAAAATAAACTCTTCTTCCAATCCAGAAAGACTCTCCATAAATGTAGTAAAGAGAATACCTCATTAATGAATAATTGTAAAATCATAATGTGATATGCAAAACAGGTAGTCCACAAAGAGATCACGAAGACATAAAGAATATTCATCCCTTTACATAGCCAAGGAGATGTAATAAGTAATAAGTCCTCAAATAAAAAGGATAATGATAGTAATAATAATAATAATAATAAATAACAAGGATAATAAGGGGGCTCCTGGGTGGCTCAGTGGGTTAAGCTTCTGCCCCCGGCCCCGGTCATGATCTCAAGGTCTTGGGATCCAACCCCCTGTAGGTCTCTCTGCTCGGCAGGCAGCCTGCTTCCCCTCCTCTCTCTCTCTGCCTGCCTTTTTTCCTACTTGTGATCAAGTAGAGATCACAGTAGAGATCAAATGATCAAGTAGAGATCTCTGTCAAATAAATAAATAAAATCTTAAATACAGCAATTCAGTAACATGGCAGGATACAAAGCCAATGTACAGAAATCAGTGGCTTTCTTATACACTAACAATGAAAATACAGAAAGGGAAATTAGAGAATCGATTCCATTTACTATAGCACCAAGAACCATAATATACCTGGGAATAAACCTAACCAAAGAGGTAAAGGATCTGTACTCGAGGAAATATAGAACACTCATGAAAGAAATTGAAGAAGACACAAAAAGATGGAAGACCATTCCATGCTCTTGGATCAGAAGAATAAACATTGTTAAAATGTCTATACTGCCTAGAGCAATCTATACTTTTAATGCTATTCCAATCAAAATTCCACTGGTATTCTTCAAAGAACTGGAGAAAATAATCCAAAAATTTGTATGGAATCAGAAAAGACCCCGAATCACTAAGGAAATGTTGAAAAACAAAAATAAAACTGGGGGCATCACGTTACCTGATTTCAAGCTTTACTACAAAGCTGTGTTCACCAAGACAGCATGGTACTGGCATAAAAACAGACACATAGACCAGTGGAACAGAGTAGAGAGCCCAGATATACACCCTCAACACTATGGTCAAATAATCTTCGACAAAACAGGAAAAAATATACAATGGAAAAAACACATTCTCTTCAATAAATGGTGCTGGGAAAACTGGGCAGCTATATGTAGAAGAATGAAACTCGACCATTCTCTTACACTGTACACAACGATAAACTCAAAATGGATAAAAGACCTCAATGTGAGACAGGAATCCATCAGAATCCTAGAGGAGAACATAGGCAGTAATCTCTTCGATATCAGCCACAGCAACGTCTTTCAAGATATGTCTCCAAAGGCAAAGGAAACAAAAGCCAAAATAAACTTCTGGGACTTCATCAAAATCAAAAGCTTCTGCACAGCCAAGGAAACAATTAAGAAAACAAAGAGGCAACCCAAGGAATGGGAGAAGATATTTGCAAATGGCAGTACAGACAAAAGATTGATATCCAGGATCTATAAAGAACTCCTCAAACTCAACACACACAAAACAGATAATCATATCAAAAAATGGGCAGAAGATATGAACAGACACTTCTCCAATGAAGACATACAAATGGCTATCAGACACATGAAAAAATGTTCATCATCACTAGCCATCAGGGAGATTCAAATTAAAACCACATTGAGATATCACCTTACACCAGTTAGAATGGCCAAAATTAGCAAGACAGAAAACAGCATGTGTTGGAGAGGATGTGGAGAAAGGGGAACTCTCTTCCACTTTTGGTGGGAATGCAAGTTGGTGCAGCCTCTTTGGAGAACAGTGTGGAGATTCCTCAAGAAATTAAAATAGAGCTTCCCTTGGATCCTGCAATTGCACTACTGGGTATTTACCCCAACGATACAGAAGTAGTGAAAAGAAGGACTATCTGTACCCCAATGTTTATATTAGCAATGGCCACGGTCGCCAAACTGTGGAAAGAAACAAGATGCCCTTCAACGGACAAATGGATAAGAAAAATGTGGTCCATATACACTATGGAGTATGATGCCTCCATCAGAAAGGATGAATACCCAACTTTTGTAGCAACATGCATGGGACTGGAGGAGATTATGCTGAGTGAAATAAGCAGAGAGAGTCAATTATCATATGGTTTCAGTTATTTGTGGAGCATAACAAATAGCATGGAGGACATGGGGAGTTAGGAGAAGGGAGTTGGGGGAAATTGGAAGGGGAAGTGAACCATGAGAGACTATGGACTCTGAAAAACAATCCGAGGGGTTTCAAGTGGTGAGGGGTGTGGGAGTTTGGGGGAACCGGGTGGTTGGTATTAGAGAGGGCACAGATTGCATGGAGCACTGGGTGTGGTACAAAAACAATGAATACTGTTATACTGAAAATAAATTTAAAAAAATCTTAAAAAATAAAAAAGGATAATAAGTCCTCAAATAAGAGGATTGGGCAGTACCAATTGTCACACAAGTACATCCTAAATTTAGTAATTGAGGTGACCATCTATGTTAGTTAATTGATTACTGAAAGAAAAACAAGGTTCTCACTCTTTATAGCAGAAGGCAGTTTTATAACACAGAACAAGACACCCACAAAGATTTAATTCCTACCCTCCCACAGAAACTGGAAAATAGTGACCCAATCTCCCGTGATGTTTATGTTTCAAAAAACTGGTTCCTAAGTCTTTGAGAAAAGCACTCCTGGGTCATAAAACTGACAAAAGACCTATCTAGGTTTCTAAAGGTTTATACACATTTCAAAGAAATGTATTTAAGTACATTTAAAGAAATGTACTTAAATACAAGTTTTCTAACTTAAATGCTGTAAGAAAATTGTGGGAGAAGTAGTAATCTCTTCCTTTATTTTCACAGTGTAGAATTAAGCCACTTTTAATTTTTACTTGTCAGTATAGTCATTTCCATGGCATCCCATAATACTCAAACAGAAAAGGCATAGATTTTATCAATGAATTGTAGCTTACTGTTCCCTTCAAAACTCACTAATTTTCCATTAGTACTACCATAGAGGGTACCACTGTAAAAATAAATACAAAACAAACAAACAAACAAACAAACAAAAGTTTGAAAGGCAAATGTGGGGTAGTCATTTTCTTAAATGACATTTTCACGCTCTGTGAAATACCTCTCCACGGTGTCACAGGCCTTTTTCCAGTTCCACCACTGAAATACCCTTGTTCAAATCATTCAAAGGCTGTAAATGACAGGCTTGATCAGTTTATTTCTGACATTTGGCTCTTTGGCTTGGCCATAAATAGATTTTGCCCCCCACAAGTCCACATGCCTGCTTATACTTTCCTCTAGTAGAGAAAGACGTTGCTCTGACCATCCTAATATCTCAATAAGTATCTCTGAAATGTTTTCCTTTTCAATTTTCTTGGAAGACCTGGTAGATATTTTTACTCTCAGAACACCAGGGGTTAGACTTTCACAGTGGTACAGGCCCAACTCTTAGCACCGGGTTTTCATGTTTCTGACATTTTTCTCTATTATCATTCGTGTATTTTCTTGTGGGTTATTGGGAAAAGAAAGCTCATGTTGCAACCAGGATACAGAAGAAGTAAAGAGGGAAAATTCAAAAGGTCAATGGAACATTGGGCAAGTGTTTTCATCAGAAAAAAGCAGACAATGGATCCTTTTAGCAAGGCAAGAGCTGTCAGTTTCTTGTGTAAAACATAAAATAAAAGAATAATACTCTAGAGAAACAAATCTAATGGGAGAGAGGGAATAATAAGAACATACCATTTAAAATGCTCCCTGAGCGAAAAATATAAATACAAAGGTAAAAAAAAATAATGTTCAAAGAGCTTTTGTAACTTATATTTAAAAGGTAAAAGTGAAAAACAATGTGTCCACTTCAAGCTTGCTTCTGACAACACTTCAAGAATAAAATGCTTACTGAGGGACCAACTCTTGAGCACCAGGACGCCTTCTTATGGTGGTGTCTTTCACGTCGAAAACGAGGTCACGTTACTTTTACAATTAGGTCCAGCGTTCCTCCAAAAGTAGTACAAGAAGGCCCATTGTTTTTTTCTCTTAGCCCAAAGTTTATTTAATTGAATATTGGAGAACACCTTAAAACTCAAAAAATTTTTCTCGTTCAGTGAAGAAAGTCACAACAGATACCACGTGGCTAATTGTGTTTTCCATGGTTTTAGGAAAAAGAGAAAATATGTTAACAGGAGATGCCTAAGGTTGCAATTCTTAAAACTAAACTCTAAATTATTAATTTACTGAAATAGTTGAGCATCTGTGTTCCAAAATACATGCACTCTAGTTCTATATATATACATACATACATATATATGTATATATATATAAAGAGAGAGAGAGTATTCCCCATCTCTCCAATATGCAGTCACTTCTAAATACATAAATAATGACAAGATTTATTTTAAAAATCTAAGATGTAAACGTACTGTCCTTAAAAATTTATGATTAGAATTGAAATTATGCAGAAACTATAAATTAAAAAATGAATAGAAAGACACTGCATTGTTCTGCTGTTGTACTTTAGACTGCTTAATCTGGAAAGACTATGTGCCAAAGACTTTGTAAACACTGTATTATTTAATCTTTATAACATTTCTGAAACAGAGACATTATTTTTTCCATTTTCCAGAAGGGGGAAATGAGATTCAGTGAGGTTTGTCAATACCTAATAAATTCTAAAATAGTCCTAAATAATGTGTGTTGAATCCTCTGCTTCCTCACCACACTTTTCTTATCTTCTGTCCTCTTGAAAATGTTATTTTCCTTTTAGGTCCTCCATCACGTCGGGTTGCTCCCATGCCTCCAGGCTTTTCCAGGGGCCTCTCCTTCTATCTGGACAACTCTCTCAATCCCATGACTCCAGAACCCCACCTTTATCAATTCCTAGTCATTTTTCAAACCTGAAGTCAAGTGGACTTTTCTCAAGCAATACTTCCTTAACCTGCAAGAAAAACTATCTATTTATATATTCATCTACTTACTCTCTCAGCCAACATGAGGT